>NC_030429.2:5212585-5512585 GCF_001660625.3 Ictalurus punctatus
CTCTAGCATGTGGTCCTGTTTATCAAGTGCTACTTCACTGGGGAATATAAAGATGTCCGTATGATTGAGCACGGAGTGAGTTCGGAGACAATTAACAGCTATTTCTCTGGGACAGAAATGACTGCTATAGCTCAGTATTTTAAAACATAGCTCCTTTTTAGATATTGCTTTACATGAGAAGCAATAACAGCTGTTTAAGTCCTAACATACTCTGTGCTTCAACTCTAGCAGAAAACATATTTAAAATTGCAAACTTGTGTATTTCCGTAGATATTCTTTATAGTCCTAATAGCTGGAGTTGAAGATAAAGTATATTTTGAAACACAGGACATGTCTTTATATTGAAATTTTTGTGATGTGTTGGTTGGTGCTGTATTTTCATTATTTCTCTGAGAATTTTGTTACAATGGCATATTATAGGAGGAAATCTCAAACATAAGTGATAACGGTCAGGTTCCACTGCTCCTAATCACAAAAGAACAAGAGCTTCTTTTCTAACTCACTTTTTCCCTGCAAAGATCAAAATCATATTAATGAGAAACCTAATATAGATGTTGTGGAGATGTTAGTGCAAACATTGGACCGAATTTCCCAGAATGCAGTGCAGGTTTGGCTTGGCTAGTTAGCGATCTACAAAATGGAGTTGACGGGGGTATTAGCATGAAAGTTGAAGCTTTGGAAGCTAATCTGTTTGAGTAGATTCCACAGATGAGGAGGTGAGAGAGCTGGACAGACTGAATGACTAAAGTGCCACTGCATTGCTCTTTAGAGCTGGAGATTTAGATCTAGCTGGTGGATTTTTCCTTTGACCTGTTTGTTTTTCTCTTTCATTCGCAGGACTACACACTGACCATGTATTTCCAGCAGGCATGGCGGGACAAGCGTCTCTCATACTCGGAGATCCCTCTGAACCTGACGCTGGACAACCGCGTGGCTGATCAGCTGTGGGTGCCTGACACTTACTTTCTCAATGACAAGAAGTCCTTCGTGCACGGCGTCACGGTCAAGAACCGCATGATTCGCCTGCATCCTGATGGCACCGTGCTGTATGGATTGAGGTACAGTTTTTCCATCTCTTCATCATCCCTATCGAACCAGCACACATCTCTAATCAATACTCATGTAATTCAGCTCATGATTCAGCAATACATTCTGTTTGCAAACATCAAGGACACACCTTATGTTCTGCTACACGTGGGGTGTTTTACTCATGCATTTTAATTAACCCATGTATTTAATTGGGACAGATTATCAGCTGTACTGCTGTATTTGTTCAGTGGTCTGTCAGCAGTTTTTTTATGCTATGTTCCTTCAAACATTTAAACATCTGCACTGCAGCATATCGTTCGAAGCTTCTGTAGTGCAAGAATCAATAAAGGTAATTCATGACATGTAAGGGTTTATGTAAGCTAAGGTGCAGTTTATATAACGATGGCGCAGAGATAGGACATGTTGTGGTAGGGGCGCACCATAGGCGACAGTGAAGTGGCTCATGAGAAGACTTTGGAGAGAAAAGTGAACAATATTTTACAGGCTGGAGAGAGTAGGAGCTTCGCTGTTAGCACCACATGCTCCTGGAGCTCGTCTGGGAACGAGAAATGTTCATACACAAGACAGGGTTTCACTCTAGAGTGGTGTGTAATCAGGGATACTAATGGAGTTTTCTCCTTTCTGATGTTGGGGGTTTAGTGAAAGCCCCTGTCATGTTGCTCGAAATGGGGAGCAGTTTGAAGCAGCAGTGGGTGTGTGCCCGTGTGTGTGTGTGTTTTAAAGGGAATGATTGCCTGTTACTACACAGACGCACTGCTTCCTAAGCATTTAATTACCAGGAGATGCTCAGTTTGCCTATCAGACAGCAGAAGGCAGATGTGATTATCCTGCTCCTATACGATCTCAGCTAATATCCTGTTCAGGTAAAAGCTAACAGGCCCTGACATGCAGCTACTCAAAACACAGCCAGCCTGCTCTCACTAGGGGTGTGTATCTCTCCTTATGAGATTAGGAAGCACATCTCAGTCAGATGTAAGGAATAAATGTTTACAGCAGACAGTGATTCAATATTGTGCAGACAACTAGATTTTAATTTTTAAAATTCATAGCTTTGAATGGTAGAAGGCCACTCCTCCTTCACGTGGACTGACAGTCCTAGGCCATGCCTCCTACAGGAGACTCACAGTCACAAAGGCCATGCCTCTTTCAGGGGACTGGCAGTCACATAGGCCACACCTCTATTAGGGGGCTGGCAGTCACATAGGCCACACCACTTTCAGGGGACTGGCAGTCACATAGGCCACACCTCTATTAGGGGGCTGGCAGTCACATAGGCCACACCACTTTTAGGGGACTGGCAGTCACGTAGGCCACACCTCTTTTTGGGGACTGGCAGTCATGTAAGCCACACCTCTATCATGGGGACTGGCAGTCACATAGGCCACACCTCTTTCACTGGGACTGGCAGTCACATAGGCCACACCTCTTTCAGGGGAACTGGCAGTCACATAGGCCACACCTCTTTCAGGGAGACTGGCAGTCACATAGGCCATATCTCTATCAAGGGGCCGGACAGTCACATAGGCCACACCTCTTTCAGGGGGACTGGCAGTCACATAGGCCACACCTCTTTCAGGGGGACTGGAAGTCACATAGGCCACACCTCTATCAGGGGGCCAGACAGTCACATAGGCCACACCATTTTCAGGGGACTTAACAGTCACATAGGCCACACCTCTTTCAGGGGGACTGGTAGTCACATAGGCCACACATCTTTCAAGAGGACTGGCAGTCACATAGGCCACAGCTCTTTCAGGGGGACTTGCACTCACATAGGCCACACCTCTTTCAGGGGGACTGGCAGTCACATAGGCCATACCTCTTTCAGGGGACTTAACAGTCACATAGGCCACACCTCTTTCAAAGGGACTGGCAGTCACATAGGCCAAGCCTCTTTCAGGGATCTGAATACGGGTGAAAAACATCAGGAAACCCAGGAAAATAAGTGTAGAATTACTCTTTAATGACACTGCAGTGGAAATGGCAAAGAAAAATATGCCGTAAATCTTTGAGAGGATAGTTTTATTATCTAGTGTAAATCAAATTTAATGATGTAAAATTAAGGCATCTAAACCTCACTATGTAGTGATTACATAACTGTAGTAGAGCCAAAACAAGCATTTTTTTCTGCAGTGGTCATTACATATGTTCCTATTGAGACCAATTGATGAATTTTTACACCGCTAACTCTCATTTACTGCAGAACACAAGCACTCCACTCTCGCTGATGTAACTCACATCTTTCTCTTTTATCAGATTTTTCTTTTTGAATAAATTTTTAATGCACCACATTCATCACCCCACGTGCTGCATTGTTCTTTCTCAGGAATAATGCGGCGTACCGAAATGACACATTATTTGTTCGGGAGAGTGTGAAGATGACACATGGAGGTGTGAGTGGGCTGGATGGAGTGTGTTTGAGTTGCTTTTTGGGGTTCGCAAAGATTAGATGGCTTGCACAAGCACACCGCTATTCATAATGGCCAGAAGTCCCTTTGTGTAATCTCCCATTTCAGTACTATTAAACAGGCCGCCTTGTTTTGTTGTGACCGGATGCAAGGAAGATGAGGAAGATGACAGTCACTGCTGAGAGGGACTGAGCATACTGGGTAAAGACCAGAGAGATTAGTACCTCTGTCTGTTTTTTTGTTTTTTTTTGAGCATCAGTTCAGTCAATAGTGGTTTAGCACGACAAGCACTGAGTGTGAGATTAGGATTCAGCCCAATATTGAGTTTTTCAGTGTTGTTGAAACAGACATGTTTGACTTTGTAATATTTTGACAGAAATAATATTTGGATATTTGAGGGTTGTTTTTGCTGTTGGATGGATGAATGTAATCAGTGGCCAACATACCAAAACCAGTCTAGGTCTCTTAATATGTACAGGAAACTCTAGAATTATTGGCACCCTTTTAAGAGAATAGGCAAAAATGATTATGAAAAATGACACATACTGGGCTCGATTCATCAATCTTTCAGTAAAGCTGTGCGTGAGGAAATATTTTCATTGACTGAACCAAACTAAAATTCCCATGAGATTTAACAAGTTTCAGTTACACTGATCTGATTTTCTTCATACTCGTATGTATGTGCTAATAAATGTCAATCAATTGTAAGTTCATGACACATCTGATTTACCTTTAGTGCCACCATAAACACCATAAAAGGCAAAAATCTCACAGAGAGCTGAAAATATCAAAATGATGAGAAAACAGTGGGTTAGGAGTACCTCCTAAGAGTGACGTGCCTTAAATCTTCCAGTAATGCAGCTAAGCCACTGCAGCACATCAGCTATCACAGAGACACACTATATTTTCCTCCTTTTATAGGGCGCCATTACTTTTGTCCAAAGGATCCCCTGCTCTCCCCGCTGCTGTCTGGGTTCGATTCCCGTGCATGGAACCCCATCCACCGGGGGGGTTGCACTTAGTGCCGATCCCAACCCCGGATAAAATGGGAGGGTTGTGTCAGGAAGGGCATCCGGTGTAAAACCTGTGCCAGATTAAATATGTGGCGACCCCTAACCGGAGCAGCCGAAAGCACAACAACGATTTATTTCTTTCATGTCTCTAAAACAAAATGACTGAGTCGCACGCTCCGGCGAACAATTTACGAATAAATTTGTTCTTGTCAGCTTGATAAATCAGCATCGCACATAATGATTGAAATTTCTCAACAATCCAAAAAAAAAAAACCCACCTTCCCTTCCCTCCAACAACAAAAGAACTTATCAGAAGCATAATTTGAGTTTCTCGATGTTGATATAACAGACATGTTTGACTTGGTGATATTTTGACAGAAATCATATTTGCGTATTTGTGGCTTGTTTTTTGCCGATGATGAATGTAATCATTGGCTAAGACTTCTCCTCTCAGCTAGAAGCTGGCAGCGCTTGACGAAAACACAGTGAGCCATCCAAAATGGCAAATCAGCCATGTCATGCATCATGTGCCAGCGTCCACATTGACATGTCAAAATAAACGATGCTAAAGTGGTGTCACTTTACTGAGGACTTACAGAGGCCTGGAGCTACTCTGTCTCCGCTCTGTCTCTCCTAACTGGCCCTAATAGTGTGCTAATAGTTGCATGATAATTCACAATGCTTATTGACTTTAGTTTCAGCTCTGTATATGGCATGCATTGTCATGGTTGGCCATTGGTTGTGTCTACATCTCAAGCACACGGTCGTAATAAAATGCTAGTCCAGAGCCCTTTTGTGCGCAAGCTTCAGTAAACAAGGTCATTTGGAATAAAGGTGCACAGCATGCCTTGGGCTGTACACCAAACCTTGTGTGAACTCTGAAAAGCGCAGCTCTGCAGAAGGACATGCAGAAAAGAAACACAGCCGCTTGCATGAGGTAGAGTCTACAGATGTACGTATTAAAGACCAGAGATGATGTAATTTTGAAGTGAGGTCACTTAGGCACAATAACTGGTGTTCCCTCTTTGTGCTGTGAAATAATTTTTTACAGCCATTTTTGTTCAGTTAACATGAGGCTCATAGTGTCAGGTTCGTAAAAATAACTCGAAGAGACCAGATACCAGATTTATCATTTTGGTGCAAATGGATTTAAACTATAAAGAAAGAAAAAGACACTCACTGCCAGAGAGTTCGCTTCAGGGTATGTACTGCCAAAATAATCCTCAAAACAAGATCGGTAACTAAGATTATTTCAAAGTACCGTTCCTATTCCAAATAAAGTAAACAAAAGAGAAATGCAGTACCATTCCTTTCTCCCTACTTAAAAAACAAGCAGAAGAAGTCATGATTCCCAAATTACAATGCACCCCTATATTGTCCAGGTAGCAATAAGGACATAATTATCCAATACTTACAATATGCAACTGATATCTGATATCTACAACTGTATGAAGAAACTGATAAAGTGTTAAAATATGTTAAGTGAACATATTCACACAATTTAAGGTATAATGCAATATACAAGGTTTAAGGTCTGGTATATAGCTGAAAATTAAGTACAGAAACTACCCAGGCAGCCAATGTCTGCCACTCTGTTGGGCCAACATTGGGTGCCAATGTTGACCCAATGTAGTTTTGTCTGTTCGGACAACGATGCGCCACCAGTGCCTTTTAAAGCACTTTCACAAATTGACTCAACTTCAGGAAAACATGAGCCCTTCTGTTGGCCCATTATTGACAGGATTGTTATGAAACATGCCACTTTGGCAGTGTTGGATCGACATTTGTATGTTTCCCATGAAAAGGGATCCTTTCATGTTGTTTGTCAACATTGGTCCAACATTGACACGACGTTGGCGCAACATTGACATAACATTGACACAGTGTTGACAACATTGGCATGACGTTGACACAAGATTGACATGACATTTATGCAATGTTGACACGCTGTTGACACAACAGTGGTATGATGTTGACACGAGATTGACATGACATTGGCACGATGTTGATGCAACAGTGACACAACATTGACACGATGTTGACACAACAGTGGTATGATGTTGGTACGATGTCGACACAACATTGACACAACATTGGCATTACATTGACAGGACATTGACTCAATGTTGACAACTTTGACATGATGTTGACACGACATTGACATAACACTGACAAGATGTTCACATGAGCTTGATGCACTATTGAGGCAATGTTGACATGACATTGAAACAATGTTGACCCAAAGCAATTTTGTCCATTCGGCTAACATTGGCATGACATGACAATGACATGACATTAGCATGACATTCTCATGACGTGGACATGAGAATGACATGACATTAGCATGATGTTGAAACGACATTGACATTAGAATGACATGAAATTAGCATGATGTTGACATGACATTGACACAATGTTGACAACTTTGACATGATGTCGACATGACATTGACATTAGAATGACATGACATTAGCATGATGTTGACACGACATTCACATTAGAATGACATGACATTAGCATGTTGTTGACATGACCTTGACACAACACTGACAGGATGTTCACATGAGCATGACACAACATTGAGGCGATGTTGACATGACATTGAATCAATGTTGACAACAATGACATGACAGTATAGTAAGGATCAACATATTGTAAAAAACATGAGTTAGAACTCAGTAATAGAGGAGAAAACTGTCAAGAGTAAAAAAAAATAACTTAACCTGACCTTCACTTCCATATGCAGATGGAAATGAGCTGTGAGAGAGGAAGAATTAAAGCAAACAGGAGAGATTAAGAATTACAGATAAGGACCTGGAACAGAAAATACAGATGGAGGGGAGAAATAAGGTAGAGTAGGACAGAAATGAGAGAAATGGCCAAAAAAGAGAAGTAGATAGAGAATTAGAGATAACAACCAAGAGCCAGCGAGGGAAGATTAAGATTCAGAGGAGCAAGTGTGGAATGTAATGAGAGAGGAAAGGGAGATAGACTGAAAGCAAGAGAAATTGGGGGATTGAACGAGAGGGAGGGAGAGAAATATAGAGGAAAAAATGATAGTGGGGTGCAAGAGAAAGAGAAGAGAGATAGAATGGTATTGATATGGACTGGGAAGAGATGAGGAGAAAATGGAGATGTGAGAAGTGAGTATTAAAGGTAGTCAAAGAGGGAAGGAAATATGGAAACTGATACAGAGAGAGGTCTAGAGCAGAAGCCAAATAAGGACTGAAAACAATATGAGAGAGATGGCAGAAAGAGAGACATAGCATAGAGAGAGGGAGAGAAGCAATTGTAGGATTTAGTGAAAGGAAAGTAGGGTATACTGTAAAGAATTTGTGTCATTTCTACAGTAAACAAGTATAATAATTTACATGTGGCTTACAGTTCAATATAGCCATGTGATATTCGGGGAATATTTACATTACTGCCACATTACACTGTATTGCAATATAGTTACAGTAACACTGTTATGGTTATATTATAATAATATCCACTGACATTAACTTTACTGTAAAATAAGCCACCAAATGCATTTAAAAAAAGCAGTCAAGGAACGTTTGCTAATTTCCCCCCCATTTTCATTTATGCGTTATTTGGTTTGATTTAAAAAGTACAGCTTGCAAAACAAAACAAAACAAAAAGCACTGCAGTGAAAAGATCCCTGTACAATTGTTTAAAAAATATGCAGGTAGAAAGTTCATAGAACCACGATCAACCGTTCCCTGGACAGGTTCATCAGACACGATTTCACACCGTGACCTCTGACTAATGATAACGAAGTTAAGACAGAAGCTAGAAGTCATCATAATGGAGTTGCAGGATGACCTGAAAGCGGCAGGAACAACAGTTACACAGAGGACAATAAACAATGAAGTACACCACGATCATCACTATTCCTACACCTCATGCAAAACTTTTCTGCTAAAAAACGAAGCACAGAGATGTCCATCCGAAAGCATTTGGACAAATTAGAACTTTTTTGGAACAATATACTCTGGTTAAGGCAAACCAAAAATACAATGAAATCAGCATGTCATCATTTTGGAGAAAGAACTGTATTGCGTTTGATCCAAAGAACACCATACCCACAGTGAAGCATGGTGGTGGGAGCATCATGATATGGGGCTGCTTCTCTGGAAACGCTACTGGGGCATCGAATGGAGCGATGTACTGGGACATATTAGAGGAGGATTTCATCTCAGGGTCCAAGAAAGTGAATCTAGGGAGAAGATTGACGTTTCAACAACCTCAAACATACAGCCAAAATTATTCAAGAAGGCCTTGCATGGCCTAGCCAATCTCCTGACTTGAATCCCATTGAACATTTAGTGTAAATAAACAATACAATAAATGTTAATTAAAGTAATTACCCGCCAACTCAGCTTCCAGTAAGATACAGTAGTTTACATTTACAAGGTCATTTCTTTTTTACAGTGTAGACTCAAGAATAGGATATAGTGGCATACAAGGTGTAGTCAGAAAGTAAATAAGAAAGAAAAAGCAAAGAAACAGGAAATGATAGAAAAGGAGAGAGGGTAGTTGAGTAGATGAGAAATAAACCGATTGGGATAGAAAGATGGCTAGAGAAGGAAGGAAATGGGAAACGAGTGATTAGAAACAGGAAGAGAGAGTGAAGATTGCGAAGGAGGGAAGTACTGGGATGAGTGGGATGCAAGACGAAAAGTTATGGTAAGAAAGAGCGGTGAAGGTAGAAAGAAGTGAGGATGTAGTAGTAACAGAGACAGCGAGTGCACTTACATTGTACATTTATGGCATTTTGGCAGATGCCCTTATCCAGAGCGACTTGCAATTATCTCGGTTATACAACTGAGAGAGAGAGAGAGAGAGAGTGAGTTTATACAAGGGTGAGAGAGATAGAAATAGAGGGAGAGAGAGAGAGAGAGAGAGAGAGGAGGGGTGATACACTGCTACACCATCCAGGTGTGTGTCAGAACACACTTTTAAAAAGAGCGGCTTGTCATTCAACACCGCATTCCCTGCCATGGCAACCGCTTTCACTTCAATGACACACACACACACACACACACACACACACACACACACAGTATGGAGATCTTCATGGATGATGACAACGATGACGATGTAGCTGCTGCTATAAATAGGCCGTTATTTTTACCTCTGCCATCTTGGCCTAATTTCCTCATTTCCCTGGTGCTTCCTGTGGACGTGTGATTATTGGGAGGTGGATTAGAAGGCACAGGAGGGCTGCTGGGTTTCAGCCTGCTGCCTTCAAGTCACTCATTGCTACAGGGGGACGCAAATCATACTCATATTCATATTCATCATATTCATATACTAGCCTTCTGGAAGCGCAGTGAAACGAAAGTACACTGCAGTCTCTCTTTTAACGGTGGCTGTTTAAAGGAAAAAAGCAAACCCCTGCACACTTCATGTCTTCTTATAACGTCAATAAATAACTTTTTGTTCAAGTTGTCGTCATGGAAACATAAGGATGAGGCCTCCAAGCCTTTGGTATCACTGGGTCTTTTGGCTCAGAGCCACAGTTCTTTTGTGGTGGAGAAAAAACAACAACAACAACGCAGAATGGTATCAGAATCAACACCAAAATGTGCCCGTGTTTTTTTGAGTGCTGATAATACCAACCGGATTCCGTCAAACAAAATTGTAATTCATTACTCAAAGATGCAAATATTGGCCTAGAAAAGTTCTCAGCATTGTTCAAACTATATAAACTATCACAAAATGTGTCGAAATAATTTGTTTTACACCAAAGGGAAAGTGCAGTATTAATAACATGGATGGTTATAAGATTATAATATATATATTTTTTTATTAACAATCCAAAATCTACATTCAGATTCATGGTCTAAACAGGCAGAAGTCGAATGATTGAGCAAACAGAGAAAAACGGATCAAAACACAAAGAAAACCAGGAAGATCACCAGGAAATAATGCTCGCAATTGCAATAGGAGAAGGATGGTAGAAAGCATTCTTTAAATCCACTGAGCTGATTGGATATAAAAAGGAAACAGGTCTGTTAGAGTTCAGGTGAGTGATGGAATAGGATTGGGATGGAGAGTAGTAGGAGGCAGACGTGACAGTACCATAGCTCAAGTGTTAACAGCCAAATTTCTCGGAATATTGACTGACTAAAAAGTTATGAGCTATTTTGAAGTCATTTGCATGAAAGTAAACCCATTAGAAGGGTTAGACAATTTTATGTATTCATATTTCACATTTTCATTTACAGCATTTAGCAGACACACTTATCCTGAGTGACTTACGGAAGTGCTTTGTAGTCTCCATCAAAAAGGCCTGATGCATGTCTTCTTTGTTCCTTGAGGGACGGAGCATCCAGCCAAGCCGTACTAGAGGTTCAAAGGGAATGTAGCGCAGCGCAGCACAGGGTTTGATGAGAGCCTTCAGGTAAATGTGGGCTAGTCTGTTTTTGGCTTTGTAGGCATGCATCAGTGCTTTATATCAGATACGGGCAGCTACAGGAAGCCAGTGAAGGAAAAGCAACAGGGTGTGGTGTGGGAGAACTTGGCAAGCCATGCAGCTGCACTCTGGATCAAGCACCCGAGAAGCCTCAGTTGATAGATGTGAAAAGATCAGATACTGACATAAATACAGTAAGAGTTGGCCATATCTGTAGCATGTGGGTTGATGAGGCAGGACACATGTGTGTAACAGCACTTTACACTGTGGGGTGGCGATTCCAATTATTATATTTAAGTCCAACAGGCAATGTCAAAAGCAGAAACAAAGAACACAGAAACTATGTTCAGAAACCAAGGGAACTAATTGAGATAACGGATGATAAGGGTTTGCATCCCTACTGAATCGAAACTCTCATAGAATTTGTAATGGTTTTAATGGTTATAATGGGAATTGTATTGGTTTTAATGGAAACTGTAATGGTCCCTGTGGGTCTCTACTGGTAATTTGTTGCCTTCTATTGATGATATGTTATGCCTAGTGGATGCCATTAAGGATCAATAATGGTAATTATTGCAATACTGGTTTTAATGCTTAGATGATGGTTTGTAATGGTTTTTGTTGTGGAAACCATTAGAATTTCTGCTACACAGCTACATCATACAAATAGACAAATTAATTAGAGACTAAAACAAAACAGGTGAACACAATGAGTAACAGACCAAATGAAATGAGAGGGGTGGAGACAAAACCAAAACGGGCACATGGCAAAACATAAACAAAAGCAAACCTGTGACAATGTATCCACATGTCTTAATGTTTCTCTCATGGAAGAAATCTTACATTTCTAACATTTACGAACTCTGATCATCTTGAATTTTAAAAGTCCAAAATTATATTCATTTACCTTATCTAGAGTAGCTGATATATCTATAATTATTTAATGATATAATATTTATATTCATATTAATAACATTTGCGCATGTACTTAAAAAAGTCCTATTATTTCGTTTAAGTTTGGGTCCAGAGATTTAACAGGGACTTTAAGCAGCAGCTGTGATTAGAACGGCTACGGTGACCAGAAGTAAGCTGTTACGTCGCCGGAGCCGAGAACGTAAAAATCGATAAGCAACCGTAAACAAGACGGCGTAACGTAGCATTCAGTCATTTATTGAAATATTTAAAAGAGTCATTTAAAAAAGCAAGAGAATGATTGCTTTTGGCATGAAATAATAACCTATTATTATTTACTAAGAAGAGTTTTTACTCTTATATGATGCCAGTAAGTCTAAAAACCTTGATTTACCATGTAAGCAATACAGTACTTGTCGTTTAATCTTGATTACATGGAGGAAGACGAATGCCTAAATGAAATTTCGTGTCATTAAATTTAAATTAGCTTAAGTTTAAAACATATCCACACAGATTAAATAAAAATACTAATGGTACAATCATATCTTGATGCAATTACAATGTCATATACCATAAAACATGACGTTTTCTTGTCTAAACTGTCACGTTGTAAGGACTATGGCAAACCAGCTGTTCTCCCGTAGTAGACGGTTACAGAAGAACGTCTCGAAGTAGCAGTTAAAGTCACGCATGCGCAATATAACGTCAGAATACCGTCGCCGTTCCATTCGCAGCTGTTGCTTAAAGTCCCTAATGTTGAGTCTTTTGATGTGCTGCATCTTCCTACCGCCATGATGCTCATTTTTCATAAATACAGAAGACACCATTTATAAAACAAATATACCGACTTCAAGAATCCACTTAAAATTGAAATCTCTCCACATGGATTTCTGCATTTACTGTATATAACGATTCAATCATGTAACTGTCCATTGTTTAGAGCTGTATTAATTCCTTCAGGTCTCATTATCAGATCCAGACTTTATTACTGTTTTCTGCATTGTTGTATAATTAACCTTCAAACCACATCCCCTGATAAGCTGAAATACCAGTGTGATTTGGGTATTAGATTTATTTGGGTGGGATGTTACCCAGAGAGGCTTTCATATTAACCAGTGTTCTTAATATTATTAAAGAAAAGCAGCTCGAGATGAAGGCACTGGAGTTTACGGAAACCTTTTAAATATTCGAACGTTGAAACGTTTTAAACTTGATCTTTAATCTTTGCACTAAAATGAAACTGGAGATGGTCTCAGAAGTGAAATCGACGTTAAGGTGTTAATGCGTTGCTCAGCGGTTCACGTAACATTTAACAGGACATAAGGATTGAACGGTTAGTCCTCATGTTCGGCTCTGTTCTGTGCTATAACCATTTTATTATTGCAAAACAAGTGCTTTTTGCACACCTCTGGTCTTTTTAAAATACTTTTCATCTCAAATGGTATAGAGCCTCGAGTCACTGTCACATGGTTTAGGATCCTCCTGATGGTATGTGTGTGTGCAGATGGGAGTGTAAATAGGACTTAACTAACTGTACTAAGATTTTATTATAATAATAATAATAATAATAATAATAATAATAATAATAATAATACTTATCATTATTATTATTATTATTATTATTATTCCTTTTAACACATGTATGTAAATGCTGTTTTCATGTCTAAATGTTCTGGACATCATTTTGGTTATATAAATTATGAATTTTAAAAGGAATTTTTAAAGGAGAGCACCACTGCATCAGGGTCCCTGGTTCAATCCTGAGCTCAAGGTGCTGTTTGTTTGGAGCGTCTGTGTGCTAGGATTGGCTAGTAGTCATTAATAAAAACCCATCCACCAATTGGGACCAGAAAAAATTATTTTGACAGAGGTTCCCTAGTGGAACCTCCCAGTCAGGGAACCAACCTTAGCCACTGGCATGAGCCAGTGCATGAGCCGGTGCATGAGCCAGTGTAGGAGCCAATGCATGCCATCGGCATGAGCCAGTGCATGAGCCAGTGCGTGAGCCAGTGCATGAGCCAATGCCTTAGCCACTGGCATGAGCCGGTGCATGAGCCTGTGCATGAGCTGGTGCATGATCCGGTGCATGAGCCGGTGCATGGTCCTGTGCATGAGCCCGTGCATGAGCCAGTGTATGAGCCAGTGCATGAGCCGGTGCACTCCCAGTTCCAGTCCCAAGCCTGGAAAATGGGGAGGGTTGTGTCAAGAAAAGAGAGAACCACCACGGTGACTTTGTTTCCCCCACACACAAAGAAAAGAAGGAAAAAAGAAGAGTTTGTCTCCCTTTTCCAATGCGACGCTACAGTTGTGTGACATCTTTTATTTGTGGAGTTTGAGATGGAAATAGTAACTGCTAAATGATAGTAGTTTTATGTTCTATGTACTATGTTCATCTCACAGTTCAATTCAATTCAGTTTAATTTGTATAGCGCTTATAACTGTGGCGTGGCAGATCATTAACGACCAAAAATTCGCCGTTGAATAAAGCTACATCTAAAACTGCTCAAAGTGAGCTGCCTGACTGTATGCTGGATGACGATGTTGTTGACTCTCAACTGCGTATTAATTTGTTAATCACAAGATATTAATCTATAGCACAAGTCAGGTGTGATAGCCTCTCAGCTTAATTTCGTTTAAGTTAAAAAAAAATAAAAAAATCTATGATCACGATCCTCTGCTGGATGCTTCTCAAGTTCCACTGTTTTGCTGTGGTTGCTATGGTGATGTAAGAGACTTGTTGAATGTCTGATGGCAGACTGCAGTCCTGCAGAACAAGGCGTGCCTCGACTTGTTCAAAAACGATCGTTTGAATTTATTACATGAACTGAGCCATGTGCATAAAGCTTCACGTGGATTTTCTTTCTCTTTTCTCTGTTTTTCACTTTTGATATAAAAGTAGATTGAGAGCATTTTCAGTGCAACATCATTTTTCTAAATGTTACATAAAAGTGTCATTGAACGCACAGTTTATATCCTGATACATATAGTGTGTCATAGAAATGTCATAATGTGATATATATATATATATATATATATATATATATATATATATACAGCTGAGCTGAAAAGAGCAGACGTCTTAAAAACAATCTGCTTCGGCTCCTGTTAAAGGAAGGTCTTATTTCATTCTCTGTTTTGTGAAATCCTGACGTGCTCCGCATGGTGGGCGCTCCAGATGAGCGGGCCTCCTGCAGCACGAGGATATTGAGCAATAGAACTGCAACACACTTCATTGCTTTTCTTTAATGTCATCGTGTTTCACTTTTAAGGACAAATTCCCGGCCTGTAGTTATTTAGCCGTCGCCGGCGGCGATCAACTCGACGCATTAGCGAAGGTCTATGTGTCCGACCCTATCTACTCTCCCTGTGCTTAAGTGAATTCAACAGTGACTCCAGGTCATAGAGGAGTATGGGGAAGGGTGTGTGCGTGTGTGTGCGTGTGTGTGTGTGTGTGTGTGTGTGTGTGTGTGTGTGTTGGAGGAGAAAACTAAAGGAGGTGAGAGGAGGGGTACTTCAGCAAAGCTCTTGTCCCTGTTGTCCTTGAGAGGCGTCAGTAATAGGGTGTGTGTGTGTGTGTGTGTGTGTGTGTGTGTGTGTGTGTGTGTGCTTGTTTTGCATTCAGGATCACCACCACGGCAGCGTGTATGATGGACCTGAGACGCTACCCATTGGATGAGCAGAACTGCACACTGGAGATTGAGAGCTGTGAGTAAACCAGGCTCTTTTTCTGTCTCCTTGCGTCTGTCCTTATCTCTCTACACCCTACACACACACACACACACACACACACACACACACACACACACACACACACACACACACACACACACACAAGCCTCAGCTCAGACCTCTGACGCCTCCTCCTTCCCTCTCACAATCATCCCGTCATCGATGAGGAGCCTTTTCTGGTCTCCTAACTTACAGCAGTAGTAAATTAGAGCATTACAGCACTAATAAAAGCCCAACATCTTTGTGCTTATTAAGATGAAGGTCTTTTGAGTTTGGCTATTACTGTCTGTAATTGTGTTAATAAAAATTGAAAGGCATGAGTGATAGGATAATAGGGAAGTGGTCTCCTGTGTGTTTTATCAGCCCCTCTGTATTAACGGATGTCCATTTGTGACGTGCTCTGCGATGTGGCCCGTTTGATCAGCCACATGCTGGAAGCATTAATCAGAACAAACCCCAGCGTCCCCGGACCCGTGTCCCATTGCGCTGCACTCTTTCCTCGGGACTTTTGACCTCACTCTTTCCTTTTCTCTTTTTTTCCAGTCACATCTTTCAACCAGTCACTGCCATGTGATGTCATCAGACTCCTCCTTCCCCCAAGTCACTTGTAAATTCCAGTCACTACCCGATCCGTGCCGCCCCCTGCTCGATTTGCCAAATCCATGATGCTGCCTGATTTTATAGCATTCTTTTTCTTACAACATTATCGTATCTTATGTTTTGTGAAAGCAGCTCATCACCACTGTAAACATGAATTGTTCTGTCATGCTTTAGAAAAATTTACTTTAATAGGGTAAGTTAAGTCAATTCTTATGCAGATTAATAAATAAGGAAACTAAGCATGGCAGGGTGTGCTGTTAAAAGAAATTAATCAATTAATGGTGGCTTAGTGGTTAGCACGTTCGCCTCACACCTCCAGGGACCAGGGTCCGAGTCCCGCCGGGGCCATGTGTGTGAGGAGTTTACATGTTCTCCCCGTGCTATGGGGGTTTCCTCCCCCAGTCCAAAGACATGCATGGTAGGCTGATTGGCATGTCCAAAGTATCCGTAGTGTGTGAATGTGTGTATCTGATTGTGTGCCCTGCGATGGACTGGCACCCTGTCCAGGGTGTACCCCACCTTGTGCCCGATGCTCCCTGGGATAGGTTCCAGGTTTCCCCGTGACCCTGAAAAGGATAAGCGGTATTGAAGATGGATGGACACATTGTACTTTTATCAGTTTATAGTAACATTTAAGGTTGTGGTTTTGGGATTTTCTCCCCAGTTTGTCATCTGTCAATTCCCACCCAGCAGCCATCTCTCCCCTATCATACGACAGCTAGAAACTGGGGAGGGAGAAGGCTAACATGTGCTTCGCATCTTTTCGGAAAGCGGAATCTGCCCTCTTCCACATACAGGAGCTCACAGATTTCCGTGACCGGCTAGTGTCGCTGTGATTGACAAGGGAGAGAATGTATAAAACCCCTCCCACCCAGAGAGCATGGCCAATTTTGCCCCCTTATCCCTAGACACACAGTCATGGTTTGAACAACCCTGGTGTGATAGCAGTCCCAGTGATGCTCACTATGCAAACAGGTGATTTTACAGTTAGATTTATATAGCGCTTTTCTAGACACTCAAAACGCTTTACATACGATGGGATGGGGTTGGGGGGGATCTCCTCAACCACCACTAGTGTGTAGCATCCACCTGGATGATGCGGCGGCAGCCATAGTGCACCAGAACACCCTGCACACACCAGCTATTAGTGGACAGGAGAGAGTGATGTAGCCAATTCAGAGATGGGGATTATTATGGGGCCATGATAGAGAAGGGCCAATTGGGGAATTTTGCCAGGACACCGGGGTATACCCCTACTCTTTAATCAAGCCAAGCTATATACTCTCACATACATCAGCGCTTTGAGAAGGTGCTTTTAAAAGCGTGTTATGAAATAAAGTTTATTATTATTATTACATAGTTATGTTTGTAGCAAATAGCATACAATGAAGAAGAAGTATTTATTTGTCACATATACATTACAGCACAGTGAAATTCTTGTTTTTTCCTGCATATCCCAACTTGTTAGGAAGCTGGGGTCAGCAATAATACAGCACCCTGAAGAACACAGGGTTAAGGGCCTTGCTCAAACACCCCACAGTGGCATCTTGGCAGTGCTAGGGCTTTAACCCTTGACCTTCTGATCAGTAACCCAGAGCCTTAACCATTGAGCCACCACTGCCCCATGCAAATGAAAATCAAGTGTACATGTAAGATTTTTTGCACATGGAGTTATTGTAGAACATTGAGGTGATTTCACAGTGCAATATGTGTTCACATTTCTATAAAGTTATTTGTTGGAAAAACTGCACATTTCATATCTGATGCAATTAAGACTATCCAAGGTATCCAAAGTATACAAGTTTGCAAAGTATTTGTCTTTTCTTCCCCCGGATATGTAGATATAGTGTACATAAAAAAAGAAAAAGAAAAAAAGATTTAAGTTACATAAATAGACTGTAATTAGTTTTTAGAATAAACCTTTAAAGGTACACTGCATGTAATGTTCTAGGTACAAAAGGTATACCCTTGATGGTACTGCCTCAGCTACAAGGAACAGTACACTTTAGTGTTCTTCTTCATTAATATGAACGTGTGCGACGGATTGATTAAGACCGTAAATCCATTTACACAGAGCGTGGTACTGATTGGGAAACACCAATGCTACCCTATCCACACCCCCGGCATGGATCATGCAGAGACATCCTCCAGACACACCAGTCAGCTTCCAGACAGAAAGATCTCCATTTCGGTTTATAACATTATGCAAATGGTAATTTGCTGACAATATCGAAACATTACCCCTTAAATGCACACAAGTGTCGCCAACCGTTATTATACGACCCAGAGTATATATCTAACGCGGATGGATCTCTAAACCACCCCAATAGTATAAAACCGTCCTAATATTATATTAACAATTACAAAACAATAAAATACAGCATATTTGGTTCTATTTTGACATTTTATTTGTCATCAAACAGATGCAAAAAAAATGCACTGTAAAATTTATATAAATCAATATAAAATTATGCACTAATAATTCATGTGCTAAAATAGGGAAAGTATTGTAGCATTTTCATTCAATCGTCTAAGTCACCATAACAAAAATTAAAAATCATTACAATGTTTTATATTTTCCTAATTAATGTCATATTAACATGTATAATTTTCATGACTATATTATCAAGTAATATATATATATATATATATATATATATATATATATATATATATATATATATATATATATATATATAATGAGAAGGTCATAATATACTATATATATATATATATATATATATATATATATATATATATATATATATATATATATATATATATATATATATATATATATATAGTATATTATGACCTTCTCAGCTTCCCCCGGTAAATTCAGCATCTGGCTCATATTCGGGATCTGGATCATTCAATACGTTACTCTCTCAATAGGCTACTTTCCTGTTCATAATCATTAAAAATCTATATTTTGTTCGCTGACAGCTTCACCATCAGATCCACCGTCAAACGACGCCGATATTTGATTAGAACCTTTTTCTGCAGTAAATCGCAGAGCCATGTCAAGTTTCTTTTATGTCTGGGGTAATTATGATTGAGACGTTACATCATCATTGTTTACCAAACATTCCCACCTTGAGGAATAAAAGTGAATTGCACTTATTGAGCCGTGAGAGATTCAATGTTGTTGCTCAGAAAAATATACTTATTACACTATTACATACCTCGGGTCAGTAGTGACCCTATAACCTTTTTCACAATAAATGAATTATAAAACAGATATTATATGTTTCACATATTTGGAGGTACAGACAGAAGCAAATGCAGGTATGGCAGTTTAATGAAACAACAAGAAGTCCAATAACTTCAAAGGATCAGGCAGAAATCAAGGTACATAGGCAAGCAAGGGTCAATCGACCAGGAAAACAGTCCAAACTAGGCAAGGCAAAGAGACAAGGTTATAAACGTGAACAAGGCCAAACCCTGTGTGTTTAAGGGTTAACCGGGTTTATATGCAAATGTGCAACAGTGGATGGGAATTTAAAATACAGTTCCATATACAACTATAGTTTTGTCAAAAACTGGATAAAATATGCAAAGTTCGGAAGACAACAGAAATCAAAAAAGCCAATAAAATAAGATAATAAGATAATATTACTGAGCAGATTACAATATACAAGCCGTTCTTAACTTGTAGTGAAAAATGTTCACTGCAAGTGAAGTGGTCTTTACGTGGGTGTGATGGCATACTCCCTCTCCCCTGTCAATCACAGTGACACTAGTCGATCACGAGTGTCTCTGAGCTCATGTATGCTGAAGAGGGCAGATAACGCTTTCCTCCATGGGTGTTGTGCTGCCCTGTGACGCAGCATGAGCAGCAGTTCGAAAGGATGCGGTTGGCAGCTTCACTTGTCTTAGAGGAAGCACATGTTCGCCTTTTACCCTTTCCAGCTCGTAGCTGTCGTATTACAGGGGAGAGCTGGCATGATAGATGGGTGAGAATTGGCAGAAGATCAAATTGGGGTGTAAAATGAGGGAATGTTAAAAGGAAGGCAGGAAGGAAAGAAAGAAGGAAGGAAGGAATTAAAGAAGGAAAAAAGGAAGGAGGAAAAAAGTAAGGAAAGAAGAAAGGAAAGAATAAAGGAAAGACAGAAGGAAAGAAAGAAGGAAGGAAAGACGGAAAGAAAGAAGGAAGGAAAGAAAGCAGGAAAGAAAGAAGGAAGGAAATAAGGATAGAAAGAAAGAAAGAAAGAAAGAAAGAAAGAAAGAAAGAAAGAAAGAAAGAAAACAATGTCCATCATCCAGGCAAAGAGTCAAAACAAAATACAGAAAACAGAACAGATTAGGGAAGAATAAAAACCAGAAGAAAAAAAACCCAGAAAACAGAGCAGGGCTTAATAACAGAAGGAAACAATAAATAAAGCAACCGGATTTACAAAACAGCATAGAACTGTTGCCAGTAATGCAAACAAGAATTAGCAAAGGGTGAACTGCAGGTATGACCAATCAACACGCTGCTTAGCTTGAGAGGGTGAGTCGGCGGGGCTAATGGTCGGGAGTTCTGGAAGTTGTCATTCAAGAGAGAGCGGTGGTTTGTAAGTTTGTAATATACAGTATGTGTTTCCCAACCGGGGTTCCGTCTGTTGAGAGCAGGGCTGCCGTGTAAAAATCCTTCAAACATTTCTAAAATGCTAAAATATGTATAAAACATTTAATATACCTGATAAATGTCTGATGTCTAAAATAATAACACAGACACACACACACACACAACAATAACATTGTGCTGTCAGCAGCACGTCGACGTCAGTACACGTAACATACACGTGTGTTTTATCCTAATAATTAGTGTGTGACAATGGGTGTGTAGTGCAAAAGAATATGGACAGATTTCTTAAAAGAAAAACTCCAGATGCTTCTGAACCATCAACTTCATCCTCATGGAGCTAACGCTGTCTAGCATTAGTGTTTGTGTAGGGTGCCACAAATTTTTGAACATTTTCAAAGGGTGCCGTGACTGAAAAAAGATTGAGAAACACTGATATGCAGTATGTGTAGCTGATTAATGTTAGTTGAGGTCTTTCATTTGCAAAGAAATTATATCTGCATTTTCGTTTAGAACAATGTAGCAAACTAATAAATCTATTGACATTATGCAAGCTAGTCATTGCTTTCTAGTTTCCAGAGTCTCTCTAATCTAATGTCAGCTTGCTATGGATACAATGTCAGGGCTGGTCTTTTAATGTTGTACTCACAGTTAAATCTATTTGTAACCACCCACAGTGTTTAGTAATGAAGTCAGTTGATCTAACACACAAATATAAACCAATAAGTAACTTAAACACAGCTATGATGGTTTGTATATTTAATGAGCAGGATTTCATGTCTGGTTGAGGTTAATATCAGTTTTATCTGGGTGGGTAGAACAGCTCCAGCGTATGTGGAGTTTTACATGTTCTCTCTGTGTTTGCGTGGGTTTTCTGCGGATTCTGCGGTTTCCTGCTACCTCCCAAAAGCATGGGTGGATTGGGTCCTGTGAGTGAGTGTGTGCATTCCCGGCTTCTGCTCAGTGTTTACTTGGACTTAGCGACTAAATATGGTCTTTTTTTAATCAATAAATCTACAGTTTACTTAGTTTTCTAAACTGAACTGGAATGTTTGTTTGTCTGGAAGATGACTGGAAGAAATGTTTCATCCAGCTTAGGACTGGAAGGAGTCAAGAGGCGCATAATGATGACATCAAATGGCATTGGTTTGTTTAAAGCACATGATGTCCATGAAGCATAACCAAAGGGCTCGGTAATTTAAAAATTCTGGCTTTTTCAAAACGCACCGTAATGATTTATTATGCTTGTAAATAATGTCAACTGGAATCGAATGACAGTTTTAATAAAATGGCTTCTGTGGGTGGAAAGTCCTGGTGTAAAATAGCAAAAATGTTATTGTACACATTTCACCAATTTGCTATTTTATTTAAAAAAAAAAAAAAAAAAGAGTTTATTTGTAAAATACATCTCTACTGAAGGGGCCCATGATTTATTTACACATTTATGTTTGTTTATTTGTTTGTTTTAACAGTTAAAATTGTCCCTGAATGTCAAATTGTTGGAGAGCCCATGATTTGAATCAGGAACAACAAAAATAAGTTGATCCAGAACATCCTATTTGAAGAAATTACATTCCCATTTAGTCATTTCCACAATGTTCTAATGGCCTAATTATAAACATTGTGAAAGCAACCTTTCACAAACAAATATCACTGTCTTAGAATGTTACAGAAATGTTATTTATGTAATCCTAAAGTCTAACGTTCTTATAAACCGGTCAAAGACAGGACTGAACATTCTGATATTGTTCTCTGTTAGTTAAAAGAGTTTCTGTTAACTTAATGTCTCATTATTTATTAATAGTGAATATGTATATATTTCTTAATTAAATTAATAACACATTATTTCATGCCATAATTTTGACTTAATATCCTATTATTTCAGCTTAATATTTAGCACCCCGCAATTTATCCATAAATCTAATTGATTGAATATTAGCTTATAATTTTTCTTCTGAACACAGTTTTCCAAATAGGAAGTAAATATTGCTTTAGTGGATTTCAGCTGATAAATAGCTACTTCTACTGATTTGTAGCTCAATTACAAACATTCAGGTAGTTAAGGTTCAGGTATTCCTAAAACTTAAATTGACTGAAATTTCATAACGGTCTTAGTGCAAGATATTGAATTTAAAAAACAAGCTATTACATAAAGTCAACATAACACTTCAACATTTTTTTTCACAACTTGAGGTTCAGGGCTACCATACTCTCTCTCTCTCCACTCAAAACTTGCCTAGAGTCTGTCTCTCTCTCTCTCTCTCTCTCTCTTTCTCTCTCCATTTTCTATCCTACTGTTGCTATTTGTTGCGTCTTTCCCTCACCACCTCATTACTGTCTCTAGGAAACCTCCTTCAGCATTTTCTCTCCAATTCTCTCACACATTTATGTGCTGTATAGCAAACAAATGTTTTTTCAAAATTCTTTTTTGCTTTCCTGCCCTCATTTGTGGCCTGTCTATATGCGCAACGCTGGATTGTACCATCCCGAGCCTGAACTGCATTGTGTAACTCTATAACATGCCGCCTAATGAGGCATGAGCCTGTGTCTGGATATTTTCCTGGATAAACTTGACGCTTGATACATGTTTAATTGGAACGATTGGAGCCCACTGAGGAGATGGATCACTCCTCTTCATCTCCAGTTCAGGCTTACTCCTCTCTGAGGAGGAGCGAGAGGAGTAACATGGTCTGTTGACAGAAATCAGTCAGTCGATTAACAGCACCAGACTTGCTGGCACAGAGATAATGGATTTAATAGGATCTGAATGACCAGCCTTGAGCTTTCCTCCAGTCTCTCTCTCTCTCTCTCGCTCTCTCTCTCTCTCTCAATGTGTACACTCTGTAAATTGTCATGCAGCCAAAGTGGTGTTGCTCTTATCATCCCCCAACCCCACCCCATCTCTATTAATGAGTATGAATAAGCTCTTCATAGCCTTAAGAAAAGCTCATCTTTGTAAAGTTTTTAAAAGCCAATACCTGCCTGCTAAGTGCGACCCACATGATGCCCTTAAATATGAAGACTCAGAAGCACAGCTTTAATTATTTATAACACTATATAGGGCAGCGGTTCTCATTATGAGTCGCAGCAGCTACACACTGGCGCAGATGAAGCTGGATCCTCTGCATAGCTGGGAGAGAACACTCCCTCAACCATGTGCGTGCGTGGTTTTGTAAACAAAATCTGTCCCCGCATTATTTAATTACAGCCTGTCTTGAAATGTTGGCGTTATTGTTAATATTTATCACATTGGGACATTCAGATTGTCAAGTAGGACTGAACTGGTGGGGTTTACACAACAGCAATTCACATTGCTTCTCTCATTATTGATGTGTATGGCCATGCTTTTGTTCTAACTGCTTTAATTTAACATAGTGTGTGCTCACAAATCAGCTGTGTTCACATACTCTTGCACAGCGTCTTGCATAATTATTCATCCCCTTTTCCATAATTTGTAGTGCTATAACCCGGAATTGAGACGGACTAAATTGGGATTGTATGTCATGATTCTACAAAATATCTCATAATACTGACGTTGGGGAAAAATCTATATATTTTTCTAAATTCTATACACATAAAAACTGAAAAAAAAAAAAAAATGTCATTGCATAAGTATTCTTCCATAAATTTCCATAAAAGATTATTAGTTGAAAGTGTCAGGTGAGCACAATATAAATACATCTGTTCCTCATAGGCCCCAGAGTATTTAAGAAAACATACTTTTGAAAGAAAAAAAAAGCTTTATGAAGCATTAAAAAGCATCAATCAGGCTTTGTGTGTGTGTGTGTGTGTGTGTGTTTGTGTGTGTGTGTGTGTGTGTGTGTGGATATACACACATATAGATCTATCTATATCTATCTATCTATCTATCTATCTATATATATATATATATATATATAGTAATGATACTTGCTATCAAAACAAGCGCTGACGGGCAGGGCGGCGTGTGCAGACGCGACGTGAGAGGAATAGCAGAAAACAGACTAATACATGTGAACAGTCCAACTGGGATAAGGCAAGGAATCGTAAACATCAATAACAGGGACCAAAGTCCAAGTACCAGGGAAATCTAGCTAAGGTTTGGTAATATCACTAAGTCACGAGAACTGAGCGTTTACTTCACGAGGGCATGAAGGTTAACGAGGCCTTTTATAACTTATCAGCCGCACAGGTGCTGGTGATCAATACTCAGGTGAACTTGAGCGCGGGCATGGCTGGGAAGTGTAGTCCCTGTCTGCCATGTTTGTAAGCGGCGCCGCCATCTGAGTATTAGCGAGTTCGTTGTGGCATAACATATATATATATTATTATTTATATAAATATATATAAATCCAAAACTTTACACATCTTGTGGAGTGCCATTAAATCCATTATTAACTGAGACGAGGGGAGGCTGTCAACCAAAATACACTGACTGAGTAAGGACTGGATTAGTCAGAGAAGCAAAGTTAACTCTCAACGTGATGCTACCATTACCATGCTTCACAATCTTATTTTAAAATAATCATTTCTAAACTATATTGATCCTCTTTTATATTACGGGATATTTTGAATAGACTCATGACATATAATCACAGTTAGGTCCATTTCAGTTACATGTTATAACACTACAAAATGTGGAAAGATTCAAAGGGGGTCAGTAATTATGCAAGGCACTGCATGTATATCTGAAAACTATATTCTATAGCAGGGATAGAAAAATACCTAAAGTATAAAGGATCTCATTCATCCAGGTTATTTTGTGGGGTTTTTTTTGTTTCCTATACAGTAAATCCCCATTAGCTGTGCCAAAAGTACATGATGAAGTTTCTCAGGAGGGTGGTGAAATGTCATACTCACAATTCCAGTCATCTTGATTTACTGTAACTAGATTATCTGATTGAAATTTCTCTCATTTTGCCCATGCAGACGGATATACCACAGATGATATTGAGTTTTACTGGAGAGGAGGAGAAGGAGCTGTGTCTGGAGTGGAGCGAATTGAGCTGCCCCAGTTCTCCATCGTGGACTACAAGCTCATCTCAAAGAACGTAGTGTTTTCCACAGGTACCTTTTTTCCCCAGCACCCATGTCTTATAGCCAAATTTGTTGACTAATGAGGAGATAAGTGTGACTTGGAAGTGCTAAGTGACTGAGAATGAGACTTTTCTGCAAAATTCCTATTTCATGGTAAGGTAATAAATTCAAAGGATGGTTGAATATTTCTGGAAAATTGTATCCTGTATGTTTGGCTGTAGCTTATTTAATGACGTCTTCGGAATAGGGGTTCATTGAAAGACAATTGATTGTATCTTTATTTCCACATTTGGCTTGAAATCTCTTTCTTTCGGCTGCTCTTGACCAGGTTCATACCCGCGCCTATCGCTGAGCTTCAAACTGAAGAGGAACATTGGCTACTTCATTCTGCAGACCTACATGCCATCCATCCTGATCACCATTCTGTCTTGGGTTTCCTTCTGGATCAACTACGATGCCTCTGCTGCCCGTGTAGCCCTAGGTAGGATTTCGTTCCATGGTCTTCGGGGAATGGTTAGCGCCAAAATACAATTTGCATGATACTAACCTGGTGGATCGTAGCGCCAAACATGTCTTGGTGAACAGATTCTTTTTGAGATAAAGCAAACATTGTGTAAATTGTTTCCTGAGTATTGGTTTTGTTGGCTGCTGGGCTCATCCTCATGGCCCTGAGAGAATCCTGCTCTAATTAAGTGTTTTCAGGGCTTTTGACTGATGGTGCACATATACAGTGAGATAAGATATTTTATCTTCAACTGCATGGTGCAATTAATACAGTGGCATCATATAGTCGCAGTTTGTCTGCACTAGACACAAACCTCAGCTCACCAGGTAAATGTAAACCTTATTGTAGCCTAGTGTAGAAGAAAATGGCCACTATGTTTGAGTTTATGGACTACTAAAAAATTAGTGGTTGCACCAAGTTTTAACCTTAAAAATGATACCTGTACGGTAGCAGGTGCAATGTTTATGGTGATTCTGTTCAAAGTGGACAATGTGTTAGAGTAAAAAAGTACATGTTTACATGTTTTTATTTCAAACAAACTACTCGAATATTTACGTATGCTTTAGCACCGACTTTCCACCCTGACATATGGTCAAACTTGCATTCAGCTGGTGCAAGTTGCTGCCTTGTTCTGATTTATTGACTGAATTGATTGGGGGTGTTAGCTAATGCTGTGTTCCAGGACTTCACCTTCGGGAAAATACGCATGCTTTGCAGGGAATGCTCTACCCTTGTTCAAACAAAACAGTCCACTTAGAGCAGCAAGTCACTTACCAAACACAGGGAATTACTAATGCATTTGTTGAGGGGGGGTCTGTCTTTTATTAATAAATTTAAATCTCCCAGGTTAAATTACGAATGAAAACCATATTACTATGTCATAATAACATGTAACATTTTATGAAGTTAATATTGAAGGCTTACGGTTCACTGTGCATGCCGTGATTTTGCCTGTGAACTGTGTGCCAAGATACGATTATAACACGATCCTTAATGCTTCCTAAAGGATGTTGATTTTTGATTCCTCTAGCTTTAATTTTTTTCCCAGCATTAACACTTGCTACTTTGAAAACAATTATTTTCATCATGAAAAACACCAAGTTAGGTGTCATTTCCCTGTACTGTTTGTTTTATGGCATCTGACTATGACGTCTTGTGCATCAGTTCAGAATCTTTTAAGACGAAACGCGTCTAGAGAATGATTGTGTTTCACATCATTATTTCTGACTGGGATATTTAAACTTTATTGATTTTTTCCATTGCACATTTCCTTTTGTGTACAGCATGGTTCCGGGCTCATGGATCAATTGTATGATATCATCCGCCCCAAGCAAGAGGAGGGCTTTCTAATCATAAGGCCTGAGGGATTCCAGTAGACCACCAAAAGTCCAGTACAATATGTCTAATGTGCACTGGATGCACGAAGTAACCTCCGGTAGAAACCCTAGATGCTTCGTGATCAAGCCTTCTGGCTGCAAGCTTTCCCAAACCAAATTAGACGACGTCTGGGTTTGTGTGGGTGTAAAAATTACCTGACTTCAATAAAGGAGCTTTGCAGCTTTAGCACATCCATCGCTGATCTGATCTTCTCCCTCTGATTATGCTGACAAAATGATCACTGAATGGTTGTTCTGTGGATTAGAAGTGATTTACAATTTCTCCAGTCTGCACAGAGGGACATATGGCAGATGTGTTAAACCTCTGTGTTTATGCTGTTCATAGTGAAACACGATAGCGGTATTAGAAGTCTAGCTTTTTCTCTATTTCTTTCTCTACTTCCTTGACTATTGCTGTTCTGCTCAGTCTGTCATTTTTCCATCCCCCTTGTCTCTTTCTTTTTTGCATCTTGTCTTCCATTATTTGTTGAACTTTCTCTACAAAGTATATGTAAGGTTTATTCCATAATTGCATGTGTGCTCCGATGAGTTAATTGTGCGTACAGATCCTTAACACCTTAACCACAACGGAGGTGGAATGTAACAAAGTACAATACGATTACATTGTTACTGCACTTAAAGTCTCCATGAAGTGCCTTGAAATGTGTAGTGTTGTTTGATTTGTTGACGTAATTTCCACTGAAACATTTTTATTTTTATAATGTTGGGGGCGGGACACTTTAGATTCTAGAGAGCATTTGACTGGACAGAAAATCTGATAAGAAGCTGAAGTGCAGAATGAGGTCATCAAAATCATTGATCCGTATTGTTTATAGAGAGAGAGTGTAAATTTTGAACGCGTATACAGTATCTCACAAAAGTGAGTACACCCCTCACACATTTTTGTAAATATTTGATTGTATCTTTTCATGTGACAACACTGAAGAAATGACACTTTGCTACAATGTAAAGTAGTGAGTGTACAGCTTGTGTAACAGTGTAAATTTGCTGTCCCCTCAAAAAACTCAACACACAGTCATTAATGTCTAAACCGCTGGCAACAAAAGTGAGTACACCCCTAAGTGAAAATGTCCAAATTGGGCCCAATTAGCCATTTTCCCTCCCCGTGTCATGTGACTTGTTAATGTTACAAGGTTTCAGGTGTGAATGGGGAGCAGGTGTGTTAAATTTGGTGTCACAAGCTGTACACTCACTACTTTACATTGTAGCAAAATGTCATTTCTTCAGTGTTGTCACATTAAAAGATATAATCAAATATTTACAAAAATGTGAGGGGTGTACTCACTTTTGTGAGATACTGTATATCTTCTAAATGCGAATTTTGTCATAGTTTTGGCGCGCACTAACTTATATATAACCTTAAGGCTGACTTATTCATACTAAAAGCTACAAAACTCAACTACCCATGACTTTTGATGTCATGGGGACCTTAAGTCTGGTTTTTAAGTATCTGTACTTTAGTGGCGTTTTGACTTTTACTTACTATATTTCAAAAGAAAAATCGATACTCTCTGTTCACTACATTTTCAGACACCACTACCTTTCTCTATAATGTGTCATAATGTGGCTTTTTAGTAAGTATGCTTCGATACCATCTTTTTTTCATAGACCTTTTTTGGTACCCGCTTATACTGATACTGACTTGTGTAATCTGCTTGGAATTAATCAGAACCTTTAATTTATGTCTGTTTATGTTTCCCCAGTATGCACAATGGCTATGAAACAGGTCCACATACGTGCTAATGCACTTGTTCTTTATAACGTTAGCTAGCTGACATGCATTAGCTAGGTACATGGTTACTGTGTGTTGGCTCGAATATGGTTGGAGTGGAGGGCAAGTTTCGTTTCACTTCAGAAAAGCATTTCTGTTCAGCTGTAAGCAAAGTATGTTTCATTGTCTTTATTGTGTCAGAATCCCTCACTGTCAAGGAGAGATGATTATCAAGAACAACATATTGTGTAAGAGCTGTTATTTTCACTTAGCTAGCATTGTCTGTAGACATTTTCTTTCCCGCTATCTAGTATTTGCTGGAGCGTTGTTTGCTGTAGAAATGAGCTGGGTTTCTTGTTCAAGTTACTTGTATTGGAGGAAGATACTTTAGTTCTTCCTCTTGATATTTTCACAGCGTGCATTTGGATAATTAACTATGAAGTACCAAATAATTTCATGTTGTATGTTCATAAACACAATACCGTACACTAAGATTTTTTGCATGTAGTATCATATGGTATCAGATGTCGGGATCTGAGTGCCGTATCGGATCAATACCCAGCACCAGTACTCGCATTGGTGCATCCCTACTTTTACTTTTTACAATCAGACAGTTTCAAGGAGTCTATCTAAATTCCTAACCAAATTTGAACAGATGTTAAAGTAAGAATGAGACCTAATAGACATCAGTGTAATCAATCTGTCGCTAAGTACACTTTGTATTTATCACTGTAGTTTATATTGTGACATTTGTCTAGTTTGTATCAACAGCAAACATTCAACAGATTAGGAATAAAGCTGTTGTTAGTTCTCCTTAACTAATGTTTTCCGACATTCCTTGTATCGTTTTCTATTTCAACTTGACTAAAGAATTTGAACCTGTACAGTACATCATCTTTTACCTGAGAGCTTTTACATGAATCGAGACTTTCAGTACATTTACCTTCACTGGTTTGGGGCTGTATAAAAACGAGCAGTTGAAGTGACTAAAAGAGCCACTTGGCCGCGTATACTGTATGTCTGAAATACAGGCTGTGTGTATGCAGCCCGAGCTGTGACTGGGAAAGGAAGACGAGATGCACATGGGAGCGTTTCCATGTTTTCCATTAAACAGCCGTGTTGTCACATAGTTGATTTATGGATTCATCTTATGGTGCTATGAGGATGATAAATGGTGACGTTATATAAGTATTAAGTTTGCCTAGAGTGAGGTTATTTAATATCTTGTAATAAGAAGCTCCTCTGTTTTCTAGGCTGCAGTATCGTTAAGGTTTCTCATAACTGTAGAGTGGGATTAAATCCAGTACTACAGAGACGTATGCCTGCAGAGGGATTACACCATTTGGGCTTTGGCATAACTGTGCCTTAGATAAAAGATTCCTGCACGGAGACGGCAACATTACCATGGGAAAATAAATAAAAACAAATCTGAAGCGTTAAAGTAGAGAATTATAATAGTTAAGAAATTACATTGTTTTCTTGTGAATTTCTTTGCATAAGAAAGTGACACTGTTTCCACTATGCAGCTCTACACTGGGAGAAATAAGAATTGAACGCGTCAACATTTTTTCCAATAAATATATTTCCAATGAGGTTATTCACATGAAATTTTCACCAGACATCAGTATTAACTCAAGAAATCTGCAAATATAAAGAAATACAAACATTAAAGTCCATGAATGAAGTTATGTGTAATAAAGAGGAATCAAACAGGAAAAAACGCGCTAAATGAAATTTATTTAAAACTTGGTGGAGAAGGCTTTGTTTGTAACGACAGCTTCAAGACACTTCCTGTATGAAGAAATGAATGGGCCGCAGTATTCAGGTGTGATTTTGGCCCATTGTTCTAAACATATTGTCTTTAAATCTTGTTCAATTAGATTCGAGTCAGTTGATTGACTGAGCCATTCTAACACCTTGATTTTTTTCTCTGAAACCAATTGAGCGTTCCTTTGCTTTATGCTTTGGATCGTTGTCCTGCTGGAAGGTCCACCCACGTCTCATCTTCATCATCCTGGTAGATGGCAGCAGATTCTTCTCAAGAATCACCTGGTAAAGGACTCCATTCATCATTCCATCAATTATATGAAGACTGCCAGTACCATGTGATGAAAAACAGCCCCACACCATGATGCTTCCACCTCCACACTTCACTGTTGGTGTAGTGTTTTTAGGGTGATGTGCAGTGCCATTTCTTCTCCAAACATGGTGTGTAGTATGACAGCCAAAAAGTCTAATTTTCCTCTTGTTTTCTCTCATAGACTTGTCCAAATGAGGTGTAGCAAACTTTAAACGAGCTTCAACATGCCTTTTCTTTAGTAATGGTGTCTTGCGGGGTCAGCATCAGCAGTGGAGTGCATTGTCTATTGTTTTCTCTGTGATGATGGTACCTGCCGCCTCCAAGTGTTTCTGGAGCTCTTTCCGAGTGGTCCTTGGATCTTGGGCTACTCTTCTGACTATTCTTCTGACTCCCTGGTCAGAAATCTTGGACGAGCTCCTGTGTGTAGCCGGTTGATGACGGAGTGATGTTGCTTCCACTTGTGGATAATGGCCTCAATGGTGCTTACTGGAGAATTCAGAAGTTTTGAAATACGTCTGTATCTGATTCCATCAATATGTTTCAAAACAATAAGGTTGTGAAGGTCTTGGGAGAGCTCTTTGCTTTTACCCATCATGAGATGTTTCTTGTGTGACACCTTGGTAACGCAAAGCCTTTTTATAGACCATCAATTCACTAACCCAGCTTATATTAATTTGCACAGATAGGGGGTATAATTACTTACAGATTTCAGCTGGTTCCTTGCCTTACCTTACCTTGGAGAACTGCTTTTTCTTGTGTTCAGTACTTTTTTTCCCTTGTCATTGCACTTTATTACACATAACTTTAATTATGGACTTTAATGTTGTGAATTCTTTATATTTCCGGATTTCTTGAGTTAATACTGATGTCTGGTGAAAAGTTCATGTGAAATAGGAAATATATTTACTGAAAAAAAATGTTGACGCATCCAATACTTATTTTCCCCACTGTACATTGTGATGGTTTAAAATAATCTGAAGTAAAGATTGGTTTGTGGAGGTTGTTTATCTTCACTTTGACTTCGGAAGCAGAAAATGAAAATGCATGCGGAATGAATGCACAGTTAAAGTTGGACATCACAAACAAATGTATCCCAAAATTACACAATCATTGGAACATTGTAACATCAGCAATTAAATATTTTCAAGTCACCTTGTCGTAAAGTTCCTAATATTCTCTCACTAACAAGACTATTTTTTAAAAACTGGTTCTCCATTTTTTTTTCTTGCTAAACCTTAAAACTGTGATTAACTGGAAGGGGGAAAAAAAGCACTTGACATCAGTTTTCTAAAAAGATTTAATGAAAACATTTTCCAACTTTTTGGAAGCTCTGCTGTGTCCGAAAAATCACCAGCAACAGTGCTTTTTAAAAGCAGCCATATTTCGACCACCTTGTAGCCACCTCCCATAGGGTTACATGTGCTGGTGGTTGAGGAAAAATGGCATGTATAAAAGCACCATAAGAGTTCTTTGGTTGTCCTCTGGGGGAAACTCTTAAAGGTTCCATGTAAAACACGACAACTGAGTGTTTTTCTATCAGAAATGGTTTTCCAAATAATGTAACAGTTTAATTACCTGACAGGTTCTAGATGTTAAGAAGAACATACTGTAGTTACCAATAATTTTGAGTTTGTACCCTACACATACCCAGTTAATACATGTGCTTTTAGAAAAAGAGGTTCTTCAAGGGTTCTTTAATGGTTTGTTTAATAATTAAGGATTCTTAGTAAGCCTTTCTGATAGGAAAACACTTTGTTGTAGGGTTCTACACAGGACATTTATCCCAGAGGGATAACCCAAAAAACTGAGTGTAGTGTCCATGTTACTATTCTGTATTGTCATCTGAGCTGGGTTTGGTTTTCTATTCTATTTTATTTTATTCTATTCAGTGGTTTATTATGTAAGGAGTAAAGTAGATTGAGTTGTGCTGTTACAGGTAAATAATCGATGACACAGTGGTATGGTGATGTTACCACCTCAAAGTTTTATACCACAACAATTTGCCAATGCCAACATTTAAAATCCATTTACTTAACTGTTAATGTTCGTGAAATGTACGCTAAACAAGTTAGTTCCTGTTATCACTTACATTATAGCAGCTACAAACAGTTGTTCCCTCAGAAGCCTCCCTTTTTTTCCTCTATCGAAGTTTCTAAGACAAAAAAATGATGCTGGTCATGTTACAGAGAAAGTGCAAAGCTCTCTATCCTGAAGACTTGCCTATACATATACAGAAAACTTAAAGGAACACCATACTTCTGACTGTTACAAAGGACTTCCAAATATGCTAAATAAACATCTCGTCAGAGAAAACTTCATTATATCAACAATTATACATTGTAAGCTTGTACATAATACAATACTACATTGTATTATGTACAAGCTTACATAATACAATACTACAATAATACATTGTACATAATAAGCGAGTTCATATAAAGCTCAGTAGTAGCTCAGTGGTTAAGACATTGGACTTTTGACCAGAAGGTCATAAGTTCAGGTCCCAGCACTACCAAGGCACCACTGCTGAGCAAGGTGCTTGGCTCTCAACTGCTCAGTTGAGTGTAAATGAGATAAATGTAAGTCTCTCTGGATAACAGTGTCTGCCAAATGCTATAAATGTAAAGCTTGCATCTGGAACTACTGTCAGTGCTGCTGTTATAGAAAATGAATCAACATCGACAGACCAATCAGAATCGAGTAGTGCATTGTTTACATTGTGGTGTACTGTAGTGCTTGCTATAGTTATAAGATGTGCATTTCACTATCACTGTTTTCCAGTTGGGAGTTGTGGGAGGGAGGTTGTTTTTAGCTGAAAAGCTTGCCAGGGATTGCCAGGAAATAAACAAGTGTTATTGCACAGCAGGCAAGACGTTATAATATTTGATAACACTGAAGGGAGTCCTAAATTTCCTGCATACTAAGGTTCATTTTTAGGTTAACAAGCTTTCCAACAAGACACAAACAAACTGCAGTAATCTGTAATACTGTGATTATAGTGATATGAAAATGTTTATATTGTCATAGTGTTCTATTACACTGATTTTATGAACTGCGGTATTATACTGTGCCTTACTCCTGTCCTTGGTGTGTATTCTGCTGTTATCTTTTGTTTACTACAATATACTACATGATGTCTTACTGGCAGACTCCAGGGTCTTGGGTTTGATCCCAGAATTCCTGGGGTAGGCTGTGGATTGAGAAGCCTGATTATGATAAAGTGGTTACTGAAATTGAGTGAGTGAATACCATACTGGTGTCTGTACATTACAACCCTTAAATACTATTTTAAAGCTGGAATTTATCTTGTTTACTTGTTTCTCGGCATGCAATCATCCAAATTTTAAACATATCTTTAAATAGGGTGGATTTCTTGATTTGAGGTTATTTTGTTTCAGTCTTTCTGGTTCAGGAATTAGCGCCACCCCAGATGGAGCAGAGCGGCTCAGTTAATTCGGGAGTAGAGAGGGATGATGAGCAAGGCTTGTCGATACATTGATTGAGATTCTCCTCAACACGAAGCAGTGACCTCTAAACATTACAACCTGCTCCTTTAATATGAGCACATGCCTTGTGCTGTACACTTAATCTTAGTGAAGTGCCATACTGCCATCCTTGATTTACACAGTTTTCTTCTTGCCCTAAATGTATTTAATCAGCCAAGACATGTTTAGTTTAGTGTCTTTATTTTTTCCACTGGAGTGACGAGGCTAATGAAGCTAACAGTTAAACAAAGCCTATAGCCCCAAGTTTATCGTTGATGAAACTAAAATAAAGACACCAAATTTGTCTTGGCTGTTCGACTACATTTGTAGTAAGGGAAACTGTGCATCCTTCATTGCTTTTCAATAGGACAACACAACATATCGATGTTTCTCTGTACTGTTACACTTGCAGGTATCACCACGGTGCTGACCATGACCACCATTAACACCCACCTGAGAGAGACTCTTCCCAAGATCCCCTACGTGAAAGCTATAGACATGTACCTGATGGGCTGCTTCGTCTTTGTGTTCCTGGCCCTGCTCGAGTATGCCTTTGTCAACTACATCTTCTTTGGTCAGGGACCCCAGAGGCAGAAGAAGGCAGCTGAGAAAGCTGCCACCGCCAACAACGAGAAACTACGACCCGATCCAAACAAGGTAGCGTGTGTCCAGATGCCTTCAGAGAAAAAAGGGGATTGTTAGGGTTTAGTTGTCTGCATCTGTTCCTCTGCAGTGGCTGGTTTGTTATTTTGAGGGTTATGTGTTGTGACTTCAAGCCGGGCCTCTTTCAGGATCAATGGGCTTTAGGTTTTGTTACAACTCTGGAAATTCATCTTTTTTTCCCCCCCAGCAGCATAGGTTTACTGATCCACCCCGTCTATTGGATACTCACCCACCAAGGGATGCGTTTGTCGTTTTTTTTCTCTCTCTGGTAGAGCAGAGCTCAGATTTTGGTAGCAATAAGTGGTGACCTTGCCGTTTCACAGGGTAAAAGTCATCTCTCAGCTGAGAGCTGGCAGGGCGTCAATCTGCTCGCTTCATAATCTTATTGAGCTAAATGAGCTAGATGTGCGAAAGTCCTTCTCTCTTTGTCCCTCTCTTCACTTTCTTTCTCTCTCTTTCTCTCTCTCTATCTCTGAGTGTCACAAGCTTCCATTTCCCGAAGTAACAGTGCTGATTTTGTGTACTTGCAGTGGATGGTGGGAAATGTAGTTCAGAGAGACGATGCTCTGTATGCCAGAATGAAACAGAGGGAAATTGACGTGTATGACTCGATGTGGGATCCAATCTTTGCCGACGATGCTGCATTAGGACTAGGCGAGCAGAGACTTAAGGTACTGCCCTCTCGACTCAAAAGTAAAAAAAAAAAAAAAAAAAAAAAAAAAAACTGGATCTGCATCGATATATATACGCAATTAGAATGAAAAATTACACCAATATTCCAACCACCTGAGTTGTTTTTTTGTAATTCATCGATTTTAGTTGGCTTAGAATAGTGATGATCATCATTTCCACCACTTCCACTCCCCTTTTTTTCCATTTGATTTGCTGTTTGCACTTGAAGCTCTTTCCCAGTACGCATGAGTTTTACCATTCGCCCACTACAACCTTTTTTTCTTATTTTGAAAGAATGCTTAAGTGTTGGGTTTCTCTTTGGAAAAGCATTAAGTAGTTCAGTAATTAGATTTCGGGACTGTTATGATCTCCAGGTGCAGGGAAACTGATCTTGGTGGAGAAAATGGAGTGTGCCCATGAAAACTATGGAGTGATATTTGCACCATTAGGATTTGGATTTTAGTCATGCTATATGAAGTTTCATTTCAAGTTAATTGATTGCTTTGGCTCATGACTTGAAACAGTTTTAACATTCTCAAAACTCTATAGGTGCAATTGTCAAAATTTATGGGACAGCACAACAGTCACCTGCAAATGGTTAATATATAAAATATAGATAGATAGATAGATAGATAGATAGATAGATAGATAGATAATGCAGATTTTGGTGATTTCAAATTCAGTGTGTAAAATTTAAATCAGAATTCAATAGATGGAATTGGAAAGGAGTTGTGGTACCAAAATATAAATTAGATTTATTTTTTTGTAAGGTTGATTATTTTTAAATTGAAATTAAATTTAAATTCTGTTTTAAAGCCTTGTGTACAAATGAAATTTATGGAATACAAAATCAATTTATAATTAGATTCAAAACATGATGTACATTTTTAAAACCGAACAAACAAACAGATTTGCAAAACTCTAATCTAAATATTACAAATATCATCCTTCAGTTAGGTTATTGTCCAAATAATGTAACCTCAATACACTTTGCTCTTTGTATAGGGAATACGGAGCAGGACACATGGTTTTTATATCTCAGTACTGCGTTTCTAAGCCACTTTTGATGATAGTTTGACATTTTTAACTCTAGCTTGTCTGGTTTTTTGTTGGTTTGGTTGGTTGTTTTTTTCTTTTTTTTTGGACTGACCTGTATTGATGTTTGGTTTTTTGACCTTTTTCCAGTTTTTGTTTTATTCTGGATTCCCGACCTCAAAAACTCTGTGTTTGAATCCTATAACAATTATGCAAATTGTGCGTTTGTTAAAAGCATTAGTCATCGGTGGCAGTTTTAGCTGTTCAAAGCCATTTAAATCAGCATGACAAAGACACCATGACAAAACAAGTAAAAAGAAAAAGGATGATGCATTTTTTGGTTAGTCACTTTGGTGGTTAAATCAATAGTCATTGTCCAACAAAGACTAAAAGCTTCACGACAAGACTAACACCCACGCTAGGATAGGAGAGGAGCAGTGCGGTTGCTTTGCTTCTCGGTAGCGGAGTGATTCAGAAGAATAGCAGGAGCATCTAGAGGAGCTCAATCTCATCTTCTCCTCGTTTTTTCCAGCCTCTTTCTCTCTTCATTTCAGCAGCCTTTTCCCTCACTGCTCTTCTGGACCTTTGTCTTCATGAGTTCTTCTTTTCCTTTGCATTTGTTTGCCTGATTATTTCGATTTGCAGACAGAATTTTAACCACAGTGTGGTTGAAATTCGGAAATGGCTATACATATTTGACATTTTGCTATTGAATAAACAAGTAGTAATTGTATGTTTTGTATTGTCATAAATCTAAGTCAATTAGGAGTTTAATCTAAGAACTTTTATCAGGAAGTTACAGATAATAAAGGCAAAATGCAGAAACTACATTTTGGGTCAAATTTGAGGCAAAAGTTTTGGACATTTAATTTGGCCTTGGACAGATTTAAAGATGGACATTAAAATTTGGTCTAAATGTTTTTTTTTGTTTTGTTTTTGTTTTTTTTTTTAACTATGGAATGATATTTATGCCAATAGGATTTGAATGTCAATATCTAATTCAGAATTGTTATGTTTTATTTAGAAACGTATAGCATTGAATTCTTATATTTGTATTTCATAAATAAATTTTTTAAGTCTTCAGATGAATTCATCTTGAAATTTAAATTCTAAAATATCCAAAACATATATGGAATGTACAAAATTAGATTTGATCTTTAATCAACTGATCAAATTCAGATTCAGAATTATACAATGCTACAGCCGAGCATTTAAAGAGAAGCACAGATTCTATTATTGCCATTTCAGCCAACTAGCAGTCAAGTAATGATCGATTCCCCGCCCCCACCCTCTACATCGGCTTATTTTACAATTGAATTTGATTGAATTGATTTCATTTGACTTAATATTTAAAGTCCCTCCAGGATTTTTTTGCGATCGCAAAAATGAATGCAAAATCAAGGAAACTGCGCAATATTCGGAGGAGCTTGCGATTTTTCAAAATTACCGCAGATTTTCTGCAGATTTGGGCCGGGACGTGTCATGTGACATCATCACAACGTGCATTCAGTAAAAGCTCTCTTCGATTCACGTGTGTCGAACATGAGTACAGCTAAAAGGTCTCATTTACCAACAAACATCATTGTGAAAGACTATTTTGTGAAACTATTTCCAGCAATTGCAATTTCACAAATTAAAGACGCCAATTCAAGTAGTTTTCAGCAAATTTTGAAAAAAGCCACAGCAACATCAAGCTTTTTTGGCTGCAACAATCACAAAAAAAACAAAAAAAAAACCCTCAGCAAAATCCTGTATGAACTGATTTTATATACAATGTCAAAATAAAGCAAATTTAGAATAAAATCCTAATGGAATAAATATCATTCCATATAAAACTTCTTTTTTTTTGTTTCATTGGTAACATAGTTACTGCAGTTTGCCTGTGTAGAGCAGAATAATACAAGAGCTTTGCTTCCATGCTAATCATGACATTTCCATAACACATAGTATAGCTTCATGTAGTTTTTAGATTGTTTTTTTTTAAGCTCTTAAAAATGACCAAGGTCACAATAACGTTCCATAAGACAGGTATAATCAGGAAGTTATACTTTTCTACAGATGAATCCGGATGATATCCGGCTGACCACAGTAGAGATGAAGAACGAGATGGGTCCTGGCGATCTGTCCCGTGGTCTGGGCGACCCACGAGGTGCCATGCTGTCGTACGACAGCTCCACTCTGCAGTATCGACGGGCAGCGCTGGCACGCCACAACTATGGCACCGGTGCACTGGAGAAGAAGAAGAGTCGTCTACGCCGACGTGCTTCTCAGCTCAAGGTCAACATCCCTGACCTGTCTGATGTCAACTCCATCGACAAGTGGTCCAGGATGATTTTCCCAACCGTCTTCTCATTCTTTAATGTGGTCTACTGGCTCTACTACGTCCATTAAGAAGGGTCCGGGAGAGGATTAAGTACAAAAACATTCAAAAGATAAAATATATAAAACACTGAGTCCCTTTTGTTTCTTGAAAAATAGATTTTATGGAGGTAAAGGAGTCAGGATTGGCTCTTTTTTTTGTTCTGAGAACACCATAATGACTGACAAAGACAAATACACTATCAACCAGACTGAAAGTTGCAGAGTTTTAATAGATCATGTATATTGTCATTCGTAACTTACTCTGTGGACAAATATTTATGCTTGTGTTTGCATATATTTTAAAGATTTTTATTTATTTATTTATTTATTTATTTATTTATTTATTTTGCTGATTATATCTATTTACTTTGTAGCCAATGCTATGTGTATCCAGGAAAGTTTTAGAGCTGATTTTTTTTTTCAAGGGCTCATCCTTCAAAGCCCATTTTTTCCCTATAGTTAAACTGTTAGACATCTTTTTAAAGCATGCTTGAGTTTGTTTTTATTTTGTCTACATCTCTTGCTGTGAGATGAAGCACAATGCATTTTCCTTTTGAATAGTTAAAGCTCCTTCTGTTCTTTAAAAAATAAAAACATGTTTGATTTGGTGCAAAGCAGAGCACTGAGTCTCTAAAAGGAAAACAGGGTAAACACACACCAGGTAACTTCATCATAATGTTGGCATTGCTATCAGGGCAGATGTGGATGGGGCAATAGGGGGCGCTCTTTCCTATCGACCCAACAGACTTTCTTCGCCCCTCCTATGGTGGGGACTCTGAACTTGTGAAGGCGATCGAGTTATGTGGATTGTTTTGAACCACCGTGGCTGGACATAATGAAGATTATCATCATCCTCGTAATTCAACAAACTTTCGTCTGGCTTTGTTCCAGACCCAAGTCATCGAAAACATCACACGCTCCTTATCTCTACTCACATGCGAGTGGGACAATACGGCTGACTGACATCTCTCCAACGTGTTATAATGAACAAGGTGAGTTCCATAAAAGATATAATTATAATCCATTAACATTACCAGTAGATTTAAGTTAAAAAAAGAGAACTTATAGATGATATAAAATCATGTTAAAAAGCGTTTTATAATTCATAGTTATAATATTAGGTGTTAATGTTACAAATCATTATTTAAGCAGGTATATTTTGATGTATTAGCTTTCTTATTATAAAAGATCTCTATCGGGACGCAGAGAAAAATAATCTAAAGCAAGAAAAAAGACTGAATCTTTCTCAAGGCCTGCACATGTGAAAAGGATGATACGGACAGAACGTGAGAGAGCGCATGAACGAAATACTGTTTTGAAGTCGACTTTTCAGAACAGGGAAGTATCTGTAAAGATCAATCAAGGCATCTGTAAGGTGATTTTGTATCGAATCCTGTACATTATAATGATATTTCATAATGATCTGTAAATATATATTGTGTAATGACTGTCAAGAATAACAATATGTATCTAAATTAAATTATTAAAGCTGAATTGAGCTTTTTTTGGGGGACTGTTGTGGAGGAAAGCAGGATGTAATGGCTAGTTTGGGGGAAAAACCCCCCCAGAAAGAACAGTAAAATAAATAAAATTTGCTGAAATGAAAGTATGGGTGTTGAGTCAACATGTAAGGCAGTTAAAAGTGGAACTTTGTGGTCAAAAATATAATTATGTTAAAAAGTCAAAAATCTCCATATATAGATCTACTCATGTATTAAATATAGCAACAAATAACTTTATTCTATGGTGAGCAAGTGAGAAACTTGGCAAAAAAGAAAGAGAAAAATAATGGGAAAAGAAAGCTGAGATGTTAATGAAAAAACAGGGCTTTAAATAGCATTTTCACACTAAATTGCTGTGACTGTTAAAAGCAACTAGATTTGTATTTACAATGAAATTACTCCTGCCTCAGTGGTACAGCGTACAAGCTAATTATCCTCTTAGCTAGCGCTATCTCAGGATTTTCCATCTATGGCTAACAGATTTTGAGAAAAGAATATCTATCTTATATAAAGTATGATGCTAGGTCTCTTCGAATGATGCTAGCTAGATAGAATAAGTGTGCTATGAGCAGGAATGAGTTAGCCTATGTATCTCACTAGATAATAGTTGTGAAATGAACTCAGCTAACATTAGCCATTTAGTAGGTAGCAAGCAGTCAAATGTAAAGTTAACTTGCCTGAACTGTAGATTTAATGGCAGGTAAAGGTATTATACTCCCCCCCCCCCAGAGGTAAAAGACACATTTCTTTCTGTAAGAGTGATCCTTAGCTGAAGTTAGAGTCCTGATAGCGGACTGTCAACAGTAATAGTGTTTGGACCAGGGTTGCCAAGTCTGCGTGACCAAACTAGCTTAATCAGCTAATAACCAGTGAAAACTAGCTAGCTAAAATTCCAAACTCTGAATCTGACCCTATATTATCACGACTGCTAAAAAAGCAGTACTTTCATTAATCTTCAAAAATGGGTCTTTTATTAGTACATACACACTTAGCAGCCACTTTAATAGGAACACCTGTACACCTGCTCATTCATGCAGTTATCCAATCATGTGGCAGCATCGCAATGCATACAGTCATGCAGATACAGGTCAAGAGCGGCAGTTAATATTCACATGAAATGTCATAATGGGGAACACGTGATTTCAGTTACTTTGACTAGACAGTTAAGGCAAAGTTTTTAAATTCTTCAACTGTCCCGTTTCGGTGACCCTGTGTCCACTGTAGTCTCAGATTCCTGTTCTTGGCTGACAGGAGTGGAACCCGATGTGGTCTTTTGCTGTTGTAGCCCACCCACCTCCATATTTTGATGTGTTGGGCATTCTGAAATGCTTTTCTGGTCACCACGGTTGTGAAGAGTGCTTGTTTGATTTATTATAGACTTCCTGTCAGCTCTGAACCAGTCTAACCATTGAACCATTCTCCTCAGACGTCTCTTATCAGCAAGACATGCCCACTAACAGAACTGCAGCTTACTGGATGTGTTTTTTTCCCCCCACACCATTCTGTGTTAACTATAGAGACTGTTGAAAACTTGTGAAGATCAGTAGTTTCTGAAATACTCAAACCAACTCATCTTGCACCAAATGGTGCCATAGTTAAAGTAACTGAGATCACATTTTTTTCCCCCAATTCTGATGTTTGATGTGAACATTAACTGAAGTTCTTGACGTGTATCTGCACGATTTTATGCATTGCACTTCTACAGCATGATTGGCTGATTGGATAATTGCATGAGTGTACAGGTACTATTCCTATTACAGGGAACCATGCACATACATTCACACCTTGGGGCAATTTAATGTCACCAACTGACCGGTAGAAACCCACATGAAAATACCGAAACCACACGAAAGTCTACACAGAGAGTAAGCCAAGCTCCTGATTGAACCAGGGATGATGGAGCTGTGATGCGGTAATGCTACCCGCTGTACCACTGCGCCACCTACACTAGTTTAAGCATATTCAAAGTAAAATGTATGCTCAGATCTTTTAAATTATAACCGCAGCTCATATACATACAGTATATAAACTATAACTTTAAGAATGAAAAAAAACCTCCAACATACCTTTGTATTTATGTCATAAAACAGATTATGAATGTGTGCAAAAGTCCAATCGTCAACTGGTATCAACCAGTTGAAAGGAAAACCATGCAGACCTGGTAACCCTCAGGCAAAATATACAAAATAACTGATTCCAGGAGGTGTGATTTTGTAGTGCTGACACTAATAGACAGTCCTTGAATGAAGATGCACAGCTGTGAAACTGACTGAATTTTTGGCTAATTAACTTTAAGATTTGTAAAAACCTACTTCCCTACATGAAATGTAAGGAGCAAAAAGTACAGGTTACACACTGGAAATTATTTGTTAATTCCTTAACAGTAAATCTTTTCTTTAAAATAAAAAAATTAAATACTATGATAATGAATAAATAAACCATGTGAAATTACAATATAAATTATAATACTGAAGTACAATTACTTCAGTAGTTTTCACCTCTGTGTATCAGCATTGTGATAGAAAGGAAATGGGAACTTGGTCTGTAGGTGTTTCATTTTTATCTGTAAGAATATTGACTTGGTTATTGGATATGAGGTCCAATTGAGGTGTTTATTAAAATTGTTGAAAAGCAACATTGAAGATATAAAGATATAAACTGAAGAGGTCATAATGGGGTCATTTTCAGTTGATGACTGCTATTACACTAGCTGTTTTTGAAAGTGTCTGCTAAATTTTAAAAATATATATATAAATGCACTGCCTACAGTTCATTATCTCACATACACATAATATCTGCCATATTGTGTTCCAAGTACAATATACTAAATATGGCACTTTTTTCTGACACTTTATTAACCTTTTGGAGATTGTTGAAGCAATGTCTTGTGCTGCATATTTGTTGTCCATCTCTGGTTTGAAAAAGGAATTATGATATTATGTAACAGAGGTGAGTATGAGTCAGAGAGAGTGCGTATTCTGCTGCCGATGAAGGATTTTTAAAAAAATAATAAAAAACCTTGGTTACGGTTGGCTGAGTTTTGGAGAATACTGATAAAACCAGGAGAATATATAATGAATGAAAATGGCAACACATCCGCTGCTGTTGGGAGAAAGACGCGAGTTCTCCAGTCAGCCACAGGGGACATAAAGGCAGAAAGGCATGAATGTTTCTCCACACTGAAAGAATGGCCCTGTAGGCCAGAAGGGTCAAAACATGAAAGGCATGTGGAAAAAAGATTTCTTTCCCAAAAAACACACTCTCACACTGTTTCTCCCTTTGCTGCAGTATATATTTCCCTGTGCCATGAGCTACCCAGCAAAACTTGTTCCTAAAATTGTACAACAAAGCTGTTTTGCAATTTCTGCATATGAAATCAGCAGTGGCATCTCACTGAGGTGAAGTCCAACGAGCAGCCATTTTATGTCTCTGATGATGGCTAAGAAAGCCCATGGGTGTAAAAATGTTAATTGGATTTTTTATTATTATTATTATTAAAGGACTTTTGGGAACCAAAAAAAAAAAAAAAACATTTCAGTAATGTGCAGTGAAAATTGCATTCGACTGTTTTTTTTTCTTCAATCTCTCCTGTGCTCTACAGAACCAAATTCACCATGAACTAATTCGGTTCTACAGCTAAGACAGCTTGAAGGTTCAAAAATCGCAATATCAAGTGCAGTTGAAAAGAAAATATATCTCTGTCAGAAAAAAAGAGGAAGATGGGCATCCCTGTGTGCTCGGTCTGATGGACGCGGAGTGAAGCAGAGGATTAAGAGCTTGAATCCTGTCTTCTATAAGAAAAACTTATATCCGAAGCTGAGATATTGAGTCTGTTTCACAGGGAATCAGAGAAGACTCTATCGAGTAGTGTTGTGGTATTCAGGACCGGTTTTGAGATCTCAAATCAGTGGTCTCGGTCTTGTCATAAACTCAAGTCTTGTCTTGGCCTACAAAGACAGATGTTATGTTATGTTATGTTCCCATTACAGTACAAAATGTAAATGTCTATTGCTGCGTGTGGAGTTATACAGCACCTATACATTTCAAGTGACAATGTTTTAAATGATTTCATCCTCTTATGCTTGAAATAATATAGCACAAGTCTGTACTTGTAATTCACAGTTTTTGGTCTCAGAAAGCTGAATGATCCAAAGCAAATTCTAGTATTTACTGCATTTTATTTACCTGCGGTATGCTTAAATCAAAGGAAATGAGCTTGGCTGTAATGTTTCCTGTTGCATTTCTTAAAAAAAATAAATAAATATATATATATATATATATATATATATATATATATATATATATATATATATATATATATATATATATATATATATTGCATAACTAGCAAACTTTGTGTCATTTCACTTATCTCATGCAAACTTCATAACCTACCCACCCCATGTGTGCTTTATATAGCAGTGATGTGAAACAGGATTAGACTGCAGCACTTGCTAGAAGTAGGCTCTGCTTAACATGTCCTATGTATGTCCCGTGTACTTATTTGTGCAAAATGATCATACCAAAGTAGATGGGTTATTTTATTTAAACAAGGTCTTGGTCTGGCCATGTGTGGTGTTGGTCACATCTTGGTCTTGCCCCCCTGTCATACTCAGTCTTGACTCGGACTCCATTGGTTATGCTCTCAGTCTCACCTAAGCTGGTCTTAAGCCCAACAGCACTATCAAGTGTGAAAAATCGTAGTCTTAAATATGCTTTGCCAAAATTGATCTCTAAATTACAAAGTTATACTAGCATTTTAGCTAAAATATTGTCATACGCAAAGTAGTATGGCAATATAACTGTATGACTGAAAGTAATACGACAATCCTTATACATCTCATCAAGTTTTTATTTTACTGTATTGGAAAGAAAACCGTATTTGAAAATAAAGCAAAAGTGTATACTCCCTCTCATTAGCACACACGAGTCACACACAAAATCGAATTCTTGCTCTTAAGCATGTTTTTCTGTTTTTGAATTGGGAATAATATTACAGCTATGATTATGTAAGAAATAAACATGCCTGGGCAACATTGTTATAGGAAAACAATCAATGACAGGGTTGGCGTGATCCATTTATAGTTACATTTAATGTTGTGGAAAACATCTGCAAAACAAATTAGTTCCTCTTATCATGTATGAGATTGCAGCTATGAACAGTCATTCCCTCACCAGCCTCTCTTATTTCTCCCTCCTGAAGCTAATAAGCCAAAAATCCCATAGTTTGAGAAACCACAAAGCTGTGGAGCATTGGCCGTGCAAGTCCCTGCAAATCAACTGTTACTATAGAAATGATAACCTATTAGAACGAGCTCATTAATATAAACCTGTCATTTTCAATTACAACAGGCACTACTGGAAAACTGCTGTGATAAAAAAAATAAAAATAAAAATAGGATCTATGAATCTATCCCAGGAACACTGAGCATGATGTCAGAATACATCCTGGATGCAACACCAGTCCATCACATGATTCCTACACATCTGTGCAACAAAAAAGCTCCAACAAGCACCTGAACGGTTCTTCAGTTTGTTTCTCTGGGGGAACCGTTAAAATTTTTTTTTGAAGAACCCTACAACAGGGTTTCCATTTCAAAAGAAAGTTTCAAGTAGAACCCCTTTTAGCAGGTTAAAACCATTAACCAAACAGCCACAAGGAACCCATGCAGATCAAGAGACTCAGCTATATACTTCAAAGCATTTCCCTTATCCCTGTCTGGGATAATTCTTACATACACACTCAAATGTATGAGGAAGAGCAAGTCATCCACCATCACACTGCATATCACAGATGTTTGAAGTAGATCGTTGTTTCTGTTTCGCATCCTTCATTAGCGCCAGTACGTTAGAGAGGCATGAAGAAGGGAAAATCTGCTTTCTGCTCACTAATGTCACTGCAGAAATGAAAGGCTCACTGGATTTTGTATTATGTGGTTGTAAAGCTAGGGATCAGTCTGGTTTATATAAGGATATGCTCAGTGTTTTTTGTGATACTTAGTACCAAACCCCCCAAACATGCAATGTAGCATAAGTGCCAGAAATGTTGAGATGCCTCTTTGTCCTGATTGGCTAGATGTTGTTGGACCTTATAATTTTTTTTGTAATACTACGTTCACACCAGCAAGTGACGAGTCACTCATGTCGTTTTATATTTTGTCTCTTGTGTAGCAACTGATATGGTGGATTATTGTAATCGTGAGCTTTTTAAATTCCAATGAGAAATGGTAGTAACTTCCAAAGCTAAGTTATTAAAACAAATTAAATAATGCGCTAATCAGTGTGATAAATGGTTACGTGTTAGGTTTTGGACTAACTTTGATGGCATATTTGCAAAGCAAAAAAAGCTACTTAAACACACCAGAGGCACCGAGAATGTCAGCTATTTCCTTCCAAGAGGATGTATATCAGAGGATGTACGGTGGAAACTGTGGTTGTCAGTTTTTCATTCATATTTATGCGAACATTAAATATGAACGAGTTGCAGGCAGGAACTACAGTTGTGAGTGAGGAAGTAAAAGAGACGTTGGACAACGCACACCATAGAGTTTTATCAGGAATCATTTAAGCCATTCGTTTGGATCTATCACTTTACAGTATGAAAATCCAAAGTTGCATGTCACTGAAATGATGGTTCTGTGTCTCACATGTACATAGAAGATTAACAGTCACCTATTGTTTGCCAGAGTGAACACAGTACAGAGACCAGAATTTCTCCTCTGAGCAGATATTTTTGGACAAGAACTAAAAAGTGTTTCAAAAACCGCTGACTCAAACTTTAATAATAATTCAGATCTCATTATACAAAAGTTAGCTCCGGTCCACTAATTTGATTGGTTGAGCAGCATTCCAAGTCTACTTATATTTACTATAACCGCACTGGGATGTTTCACTGAATGTATCACTCCGCTTGTCTACGTTAGCCATGTAAAAGTTCAACTCCTAGTTTGAAACGTTTACCACACTAGTGTTAGTGACATCATCAGCGGGTATAGCAAAGATATTTTTCAGGCATATAACTTTTGACTTAAAATGTGAAAGCTCATTAGATGAAGTTGAAAAGGACGAAGGGAAGTCAATTTCACTGGAAACACCTTTAACAGGAATGTACATATCAATGTGAGGTAGCTAGCCAGTTGCTATAAAGTGGGATCTATTCATTGGGATCGATTTCTATTTCTACTTTTGGTTATGTTGTGTCCAAAATGTTAATTACTTAATATACATTTTTGTTGATATAAAAGCAATATCACACTCTCAATGATATTCAGTATAACGGCACGGCTATGATTATCCAGGGCTCTCTCCCTGCAGGCGCATGCCTATGGCCAAATTACAGGCATGTCGATATTCAGTATGACCTCAGTCTTGCTCGTGCGATATTGATTAAATTTGTACTAACCATGACTTGTGGAAACTGAGTGACAGCTACTACTTATGCATATGTTTGTGTGTGTGTGTGTGTGTGTGTGTGTGTGTGTGTGTGTGTGTGGAGGGTTGGAGTGAGTGCTGCTTTAACATCTGCTCCATCCTCCTGTTGTGAGGAGAAGTCCAGCCATCTTGTGATGATTTGGCTGTGCACGCTACTGCTGTGACTCTGCTGTCAGCTCGGCGCTCTAAACACATGGTGCACTGCAGGCACAGGTGAGCAAGTCCTGCTCCTGAAAAGGGCTTCAGTCAGGTGTGTGTATGTATGTGTGTGTGTGTGTGTGTGTGTGTGTGTGTGTGTGTGTGTGTGTTTCTATGTATGCACCATAAGGTTAGAATGGTATGAAAAGAATTTCAATATCACAGTTTTCTGTACATTACATAATCTGCTTACACCTAAAGGTGCTGTTTGTAAATGTTTCTAAATGTATAAAATCATATAAATGCAGATACCTCATAAAGATTTGGATTTTCATTAGTTGTCAGTGTTACCATGCAAATGATCTTGCTCATTTATTTATTTTCCCAGTCGATAAATTAGCTCCAACCTAGGTGAACCACGGTTGGTTAGCTCCACCCTTTTTCCATCCATGAGGCATGCATAGCCTTCTTCTCACTTCTTAAATTGTGCCTCCTTGTTTTCTTTCCTTGATTCCTTTTCCTCACTGGAAACTGGAGCATAGACAGTCAGAGAGCCAGTCAGACTACAACCTTCAAGATTCTAAAGGTTGTGGCCAAAAAAGTGTACAAAAGATATCAGAAGCTCTCTATGCCATGGCCAGAGTGCCTAAGGTCAACACAGACAGCACAACTACTGAAGTCCACAGCCATCTACAGTGGTTCTACTAAGGTATGAATGATTGCCATGTGCCTCAGATACTTTTAACTAATATGAGGTTCCTATAAGACTGAGATAAGTTAATATTGTTTAATTCCTCAGAAGCAGGTAGCCGATAATAGCTGCCTAAAAAGCAGATAAGCAGTATATTCGAGTTTTCGAATCCCGTCTCCGACCCTGTGTGCATTGAGTTTGCATGTTCTCCGAGTCCAAAGACATGCATTGTAGGTTGATTGGCATTTGCAAATTGTCCGTACTGTGTGAATGTTTGTGCGGGAATGTTTTCCAGGGTGTCCCCCACCTTGTGCCCCGAGTTCGCTGGGATTGGCTCTAGACTTCCCAACGACTCTGATTCCTCTGAGTGCATTTTAAGAATTAGTACTTCATTAAAGATTTTAATAATGGTGGACTTTGATTTCACAGGTGTATGTAGGTAGGATTGACACATCTAGGATGCATCCATTAGAGTTTTGGGAAGCATCCTAGGTGTTTTAACAGAGGGGTTGGGTTGGCAGGAGTAAAGAAAAACACATAAGAGGGCTTTAAACCTACAAAGTGCCCCTTTTAAAATTGTTTACCTGAAAAAACACTGTATGGAAAATTCCACGCAAACACCACTAATCTGTGCCTTTTCATTTCCTCTATATATCCTTATATTTCCCAACTCCATCTCCCAGTTTGATAAATCATTTCACTCATTATTTAGACTCAACAGAAAGGAACGGGTTTACCAGTTATGACTTTTTCTGACCTCCGAGTCTACTTACTTACATTAGTTTACTGGCACATTGCACACTGGATGTAAATCTGCTGTAATGTATGCATTACGGAGATTGAACGAGTTCCAACCTGGCGCTGTTTTCACTCACTCCCCAGGAGAGCTCTGATTTCAGGTCAGCTGCATTAACACCCACTGTAATGAAGTCTCTGGGGAGAGTTATGAATTAAACGTGCAGCAGCACTGAACAGTAGTCTGGGGATCGTAATTAATTTGGGTCTGACTAAAACAAAGGCATGATGTGTCTAATTATTTATGTTTATTATGAAATCCATAGGAAGCTCTGTTATAAATACTGAACTGATATAGATTGATTTTAAGGCAGAAACTACTTCATCACAGATGGCACAACTCCTTCTGAAGTCCACATCCGCCTTCAGCAGCTCTACTAAGATATGATTGAATGCCATTTTCTTCAGATACTGTTAACTAATTATAGATTTCAACAAGACAGAGATAAGCTAATATTGTCTTTTGCCTCAGAGGCAGGTAGCCAATAATAGCTGTCTAAAAAGAAGATGAGCAGTATTAAATGCATTCAGGTAGATTTAAAAGATAAGTTAACACTGTTATCTGCCTTGTCTCCATATGTAATTGGTTAAAAGCTAACTTGTTTTACAAGAACCTGATACTGGAAGATCATCTCAATATGAACTCTGCAGCAGGCCACAGAATTTTGTCTTTCATCCTCAAGAATCTGCTCAAATCTCAAATCAGTGCTCCCTAAATTCCATCAACATGTGGACTTTGCAACGAGAGAGACGAACACGTTAGGATCTTGTTTACACAAACATCCCCGGGGCATACAGGGCAGAGCCTAGGCCCCACTTGAGCTACTCAGACCACATCTCTGTTATGCTTAACCCAGTATACAGACCTCTCACTCAGATGCTCCAAACTGGTTTTGAAGCAGGTGAAAACTTGGCCAGTAGGAACCATCTCTGCTCTTTAGGACTGTTTTGCGGACACTGACTGGAACATGTTCAGGGAGGCTCTGGGTTACTGATCGGAAGTTTGGGAGTTCAAGCCTCAGCTCTGCTAAGCTGCCACTGTTGGGCCCTTGAGCAAGGCCCTTAACCCTCACTGCTCCAGGGGCGCTGTATCATGGCTGACCCTGCTCTCTGACCCCAACTTCCTGGAATGTTGGGATATGCAAAGAAAAAAGAATTTCACTGTGCTGTAATGTATAAGTGACTAATAAAGACTCATTAATCAGAGACCAGCTAGATCAGTAAGTGCATTGATGACGTCTCCGTCTCCAAGACAATCACTACATGCTCCAACCGGAAGCCGTGGATGACTGCGGAAGTGCGTGCACTGCTGAGGACCCGAGACTCTGACTTCAGGGCAGGTGACAAGGCGTCCCTAAGAACAGTGAGAGCCAAACTGTTCCGGGCCATCAGAGAGGCAAAGCGTGCACACGCCCAGTAAATCCACAGTCACTTCACAGATGCGGCACGTGTGGCAGGGCATTCAGGCAATCAGCAACTACAGGACAATGTCACCCACCTGTGACAGTGATGCCTCACTTCCAGATGTGCTGAACAACTTCTACGCTTGGTCTGAGGTGCAGAATGACATAGCATGGAGGAAGGCCACCCCTTCTCCCAACGACCAGGTGCTGTGTCTAACCACAGCTGATGTGAGAAAAACTCTACACAGAGTCAACCCACAGAAGGCTGCTGGACCAGACAACATTCCTGGCAGAGTGCTCAGAGGATATGCAGATCAGCTAGCAGATGTTTTCACTGACATCTTCAACATCTCCCTGAGCAGCACCTTCGTTCCAACGTGCTTCAAGGCTACCTCCATTGTCCTAATGCAGAAGAAGTCTTGGGGACAATGTCCTGCCTCAATGACTACCGTCCCATTGCACTCACATCCATCATCATGAAGTGCTTCAACAGGCTCATCATAAGGCGCATCAAGACCCTGCTGCCCCACTAACTGGACCCGCTACAGTTCGTGTATCGCCCCAACTGCTCAACAGATGATGCTATTGCCACCACCCTACATCTGGCCCTAACCCACCAAAACGGACATCTACGTTCGAATGCTGTTCATAGACTTCAGTTCAGCATTCAACACAATCAGTCCTCATCACCTGACTGGAAAGCTGAACCTACTGGGCCTGCACACCTCCATCTGCAACTGGATCCTGGACTTCCTGACTGGGAGACCTCAGTCAGTCCGGATTGGGAACAGCATCTCTAGCACCACCACACTGAGCACGGGGGCCCCTCAGGGCTGTGTTCACACTCCACTGCTGTTCACTCTGCTGACTCACAACACACAACTGCAGCAACACACAACTCCAATCACATCATCAAGTTTGCCTATGACGTGACCATGGTGGGTCTCATCAGCAAGACGAGTCAGCATACAGAGGAGGTGCAGCAGCTATCAGACTGGTGCAGAGCCAACAACTTGTCAAGAAATGTGGACAAAAACGAAAGAGATGGTTGTTGACATCAGGAGAGCACAGAACAACCACTTTCAGCTGATCATCGATGGCTCCTCCGTGGAGATCGTCAATAGCTCCTTGGTGTACACCTGATGGAGCACCTCACCTGGTCCCTCAACACCAGTTCCATAACCAAGAAAGCCCAGCAGCATCTTTACTTTCTGCGAAGGCTGAAAAAAGCCCAGTTCCCACCACCCATCCTCACAACATTCTACAGAGGAAGTATTGAGAGCATCCTGAGCAGCTGTATCACTGCGTGGTTTACAAAAATTGCACCTTATCGGTTCGCAAGACCCTGCAGTGGATAGTGAGGACAGCTGAGAAGGTCATTGGGGTCTCTTTTCCCTCCATCATATACATTTACACCACACGCTGAATCCGCAAAGCCACCAGCATTGTGGATGACCGCACACACCCCTCACACACACTCTTCACCCTCCTGCCACCTGGAAAAGGGTACCGAAGCGTTCTGGTCCTCACGGCCAGACTGTGTAACTTCCCCCAAGCCATCAGACTCCTCAATACTCAGAGACTGGACTGACACACACACACACACACACACACACACACACACACACACACACACACTGTCTCTCTGTCTCTAAACTAAACTCTGCTGCATTTTTGCTGCTACTGTATTATAAATACATCGTACTTAATTTCTTGTCACTATTATACTCTTTACCTGGCCGCTACTACAATAACTGCTATGTCCATATTCAGTATAAGCTAATCTGCTGAATACTATGTCATAGCATGTTATGTTTACATTTATACCATTTTTAAATTATATTATTACTCTTTGGTACCTATCTTTTGCACTACCTGTTATATGTGACACTTCAACACTAAAACTGTGTACTGATCAGCGCTACACTGTCACTGTGCCTTTTGTCCTGTTTTAGTAGTTTCTGTACTGTCCTGTGTTGTTAGCACACGTTTGCATGTGCACTTTATGTAAAAATGTGTAGGCCTTATTTAGCTCTGTGTCTCATGTGGTTAGTGTGTTGTTTTATGTAGCACCATGGACCTGGAGGAACGTTGTTTCATTGCACTGTGTACTGTACCAGCTGTATGTGCTTGAAATGACAATAAAGTCACTTGAACACTTGAACTTTAAATAATTCTACTGATGTGCCAATATTTATGTACTTACATAATTAAGTATTTACTTATGTACATACCTACTTGCTTACTTATTTAAACCTCTACTGCATGAATTATTACATTTACATCAAATATGTTTTCATGGATTTTTATTACTTGATTTAGTTCAAGTAATAAAACAATATTTAAAAAATGTTGTTGGTAAATTGTTGACAACAATGCGTAATGGTGGAAAGTGTCATATAGTCAAAAATAACACAAAATGTATGAAATTACAATTCCAGTTACTGAATTTTCCAGATTATAAATTGCAGAGTTATTTGACATCTAGTAAGCATGTAAAAGTTATATCGTCTAGAAAGGAATCACAGTTGAAAAAAGTTTGTGGATAGACTTACTCACTCAAAATACCTACAGAAATTCAATCCAAATATGTTTTGGGTGAAATATCCGTTTAATTCTTTCTCGTGAATGATTAATTCTTTCTTTCACTTGAAACTAAATTTTGAAAATAAAGTGCAATTGCAAAATGTCTGAAATTACAAGCATTTTCTTACTTTGAATGTGAAAAAAATGTAAATATACTATTAAAGAAGCCTAGTGTCTTTTTGTCTGCTATGTAGGCCTGTTTCTATTCTGAATGCACATACCACAGTTTCATTATCACATGTTGTTGTCATATGGCAACAATTACATATTACCATTGAGCAAAATACTCAAAATATATATCACCTTGTTTAAATGACAATAAAATAAATGCTAACTTATCTCAGATAGTGTTTCAATTTACTCATTTAAGTAGTTTTGCCTAAATATTGAAAATAAATATTTTCCTAAATATTTTGCCTAAATATTTTGTATTATTGCCTATCAATAAATTGTAGATAAATTAATTGTTGCCACATGGCAACACCATGCAGTAAAGGGGGTAAGTACGTATTCACTGACTTACATACTTTTGATACATTTTGGTTTCATTTACAGCTTCATTACAGTTGCATATTAAAAGTTGTGGAGATTTTTAAACACACACAATGTATGAACATCATTAATATGGGTAGAACTTACTAAAGGCATCATTAATGCTATAGAAACAGAAAGTAGACACTTTACTTGAATGTAAACTGGTATATATATGTGTGTGATTTTGTGATGTTTAAGTGGACTGAAATATATTTTTGCACAAAAAGAAATAGTTCATGTTTACTTTTCATTTTGTTCTAGTTTAGGAGGCAACATTTCTTTACTGATGTTTAACTTAATTCTGCATGTGGCCATCAATCCCATCTGATAAATATGGTAATGACAACATATCTTAGGTCAGCTGTGATATCTTTGCAGAAGTGCTGCCTCTTGGTCCTCATTTAAGACCAAAAAACACTGTTGTGCAATTTCTGATTTCTATTTTTTTTATGTTGACGCTTTGCATTTAATTGTCGTTAATTATTGTATTTCCTTTAACAATTGTATGAGCATGCTGTTATAGGAAAATAATCCATAATGGGATGATATGATACAAACTAGCAGGAACCAGATTATTTTCCTCTAACAACACGTCCTGAAGTGCATTATTGCTCTTGTACCACAGAAATTTGCCAGCAATAACAATTTTTAAAGCATTAGCTGTATAATTGGCTGCATGTGGCATGTCTTGTGTCACGCCTTGGTGGCTGTCATGCTAAGTTTTACCTTCATTCCTATAAATCGTATCAATGGCAATTATTTATAGTTTAACCTAACTGGTGTTGTCTATACCTCATGCAGCTATGATGAGTGGCGTGTATGTGACTGGAAACTTTTTGGACTGAGAGCAAGTTTGACTGCATGCTTGCACCACTGCTCTGCACTTTGAATTACTCTTGCGTCACTCTTGTGTCAAGCCTGCTGCAGTAAATCACTCCCATGTGTCCATTTCTATAGACATGTTATAGAATAGTTCAAAGATTATACCTTGACATTTCAGGTCGTTCTATTTTGTAAGAAACTTTAGTGGAATGTGTGAACATTTGGTCTGTACACACGGCTGTAGTATGCTGTTCCAACAGCATTCCTTTGACTCTGACAGATGCCTAAAACATCCTGAGCAGTCAGGGGAGTCTGACAGGTATGTTCAGAGGTACTCTCGCTTCTGCTGCTATTTTCTGCTTCTAAGTCAGAAAGTCAGTAGTCTCAGCGCAACGTGTCCAAGTGATATGGGAGACATCTGTGTATGAGGGCAAACATTTCTGTAGGTTGTGCCCTGAGACATCTAAGACAGCATGACGTGGACTAGTGGTCTGGCTTCAGCCTGGGCCTTCTTGACTGGACGAGGAAATGGAGACAGCAAAGTGAGGACGCTAGTATCCAACCTGCTTTACGAGGACCCGAAAGCAAAAGATCATCCCAACAGGAACTATGCAGGAAATGGTGTCAAGACCACAAAATACAGCATCTGGACCTTCATCCCTATGAACCTGCTGGAACAATTCCACCGGATCGCCAATGTTTATTTCTTGGGCTTGGCGGTGCTAAACTTTATCCCAGTGGTGAACGCTTTCCAGCCACAAGTGGCCATCATTCCCATTTGTGTCATTCTGGCTTTGACTGCCATAAAGGATGCTTGGGAGGATTTCAGACGCTACCAGAGTGATCGTCAGCTAAACAGCATGCCCTGCCTCGTCTATAGCAGGTACAAAGCACCTCTCTTTTACCTCTAATCACTCATTTTATAAGAAAGAGGTTCATCAGCTCAATGTTGCACTCTACTTGCTTTTTGCATGAATTTAATTTAATGTGGGTTTTCTTATAAACATACACAGGCTTTTAATAATCTAGATCTTTCTCTGTCGCTGGCTCTATTTCAGTTTTTCTCGTGTGTGTGTGTGTGTGTGTGTGTGTGTGTGTGTGTGTGTGTGTGTGTGTGTGTGCGCGGGTGTGCATGTGTGTGCGCGGGTGTGCATGTGTGTGTGCGTGCGTGTACGTGCACTTCACTTCATCTGTGTGTTTCAAAACCCCATGGAATTTTTTGACCTAGAAATACATTTTGTGAGGGAGATTTTTTCCCCCTCTTTTGACGAGGACAATGTCTTTGCATCCAACATCTTCATGGTGCGAGTCTCAGTGAAATCCTCATCACAATGTTGCATCAGAGTGAAGACAGGGAATGCTGTTTAGATCTATTTTTAAAAGACTGAATAGCCAGTGAAAATTAGGGAGTAATTCAGCATACAGCAAAGAGAGATGAAAGAGAGAGTAGATACTGTATAAAGGAGAAATGGAAAGAGGGAATGATGGAGAGAGCGAGAGAGAAAGAGAGAGAGAGCATAAAAATAGTGGTGGATTTTTGTTACAGGTACGTCCCAGGATATTTATTTTTTCTCCATTTTTAAAAGATGCTCCAAATACATTGCTTCATCCATTTAGGTATTTCTGGATATTTTCTGAGGCTGTGCTCCTTTTGCAGGCCTCAGAGTGTTTTCATATGGTGGATCCCAGGTGGGCCACACAAACACGATCACACAAACTGGCCTAAGCCAACATGGAGCCGCATACTGACGTACTGTTCTGACATGGCAGGCCTGTCCCAGGGGGTTTAAAAAAAGGTGTTATTTCGTGGGAGAAATGCTGTTTTTAGTGTTCTCTGGATCCTGGAACATTTTCTCTAGTTTCCAGCTGTGATTAGACCCTCAGCAGCAGCGTGCTTGGCTTTAGATCACTAATCACTGTGTTTTGGGAGTCAGTTCCATTTCTGGACTGTTCAGCATCCTAAAAACACTTTTTTTTTCCCTCAGTACAGTGATGGCTATTGAGTCCACAATCCTCTACTGCCTTTACACATAGTCTCAAAGTTACAATATATTTGACGTTGAGGTCAGAGCACAGGTTTGGACATTTCATGGCACATCTGATTAGGGGATTAGGAGCCTAACAGTGACAGCTTGGTGGCACTGAGACCTCTCGATCAATAGCCCATAACCTTAACCACTAAACCATTAGTGCCCCCAGGGGCAATGCAGGTATTATAGATTTGTCATATACCCTTCAGGAGTCACATTATAGGAGGACAGTGGCCAAATAATTGCACACATCATCTAGTTAAGCAAATGTGACAGGTCAGACAACATTTTTTCATTTTCATTTGAATTCCATATCTGAATACCTAATTAATTGACTTTGCTAATTGTCAAAAATGTGGACTCATTATAGAAACCTTCCAGAAATTATTCTATACTGATATTAATCCTGTGCAACTTTAGGCACAGAAAGAAATAGGTTCCAGCTGGGGGTAATTTTTTCCGGTCTAGAAACTTTTAACTGCCGTTCACAGTGGCTTGGTAACTAGTCACGCCACTTTTACTTTTCCACATTTTGTAGTGATACAACCTGTGCATACTGATATGGGGGGGATTAATATACTGTGCAAAATTATACACAAATAAAAAAGAATATGATTGCATAAGTATTCATGCCCACTTCTGTGCTTGGTGCAACCATTTTGCCATTTGAATCTCAATATAAATACACCGGCCGCTCCTGGAAAGCCTCAGAGTTTGTTAGATAACACCACCGACACAGTCAAACATGGTGGTGGTGGTAACATAGCTGTGCCATATTCTTTGTCCATAGCTCCTTGGTCTTCATGATGTTGCTTGTTTAGGTATGGTCTCTAACAAGCTCTGGGAACCTTTCAGGAATGTTCTGTATTTATATTGAGCTCATGTGACAGTTTAATTGCAAAACCGTGAAATCCACTTTACTAATTATATGATTTCTGATGGCAAACTGGTTGCACCAGAAATAATTAACTAATTGGGTTTCACAGAAATGAGGTAAACACTTCCAATAACAAGTTAGCCTTTTTTTTTTCTTTTTTAATTTTTTTTTAATATATAAGTATATAATAAGTTTCCGTTTTATGCACTATTTTTATGTAGATCCATGACATATGATCCATTTCAGTCCATTTCACTTCCATGTGGAAAAGATCAAGGTGGATGAATATTTGCAATGTGTTTTATAACTAAACCATGTATGTATTCATGTTGCTTGCTTAAAGGTTTTACTTTATCTTGTATCTTTGCCAGAAAAATAATAATAACTAAAAAAAAAAAAAAAAAAAAGGAATACTGAAAACTTGACCATGTCCTGACCCTGACTCAGGGCAGTGTTACTGAAAGCTTGCTTTAATCCCATTTTCATGATCATTTTAAAAACTAATATTACATCAATTGAACCATACTTTTCACGCATTATTGGCAGCCATTAAGTATATTAAATATAGTAACATTCCAACTTCCAAAATCCCAGTTTAACCCCTGAAAAGATGTGAACAAATAAATCAGAACGTGGTACAGTGTCTACAATGATATTATAATAATATTATAATAAAATATACTGTACATGACAGACATAATTGCTTTCTTTTGTCCTCAATATATAAAATGAAAGTCAATAACCAAAATCTACTTCTGATATACATACACTACCTAAAGCAACATAGTATAGGAATCAAATGATAAAATAAACCATATGACAGATGAGTCCAAAACTTTGAATGGTAGTGTACCTTTAAGTGGGTCTTAAAGGTAAATGTACCATAATAATTGTACAGCATGAGATTATAAGGTCTGTGTTTTCAAGCATCAGCTTCGGCATATTTTCCCTGAACTCTAGTAGCAATTGTCACATCATGGTTTATTTTTACATACTAAACCACTGTATCATGAGATCAGGCGGTAGCATTAAGCCGCAGAAGACGTAGTACTGACTCCACTTTGCTTCTGTTGTGAACCCTTGGCTGCTTTTTTGTCTTTTCTATATTTGACATTGGCATTTTGCCATTGTTTGTAATATTCATCATGTTGTTCACCATCTGGCTCTAAAGTGAACTGTCATATATCTGCATTTGTGATGTTGTGGTGTACTGTATAATTTACCCAAAGACCTGCCTTCAAATGTAAATTCCATCTTATAGCAAAATGTCACAGCTGGAAAGCATGACATTGCGTAGTCCGCACTAAGGCAGACGTATATGGGTATTTTTTTTATCACTAAGTTGGCCTCTTGTAAGCATCAAAACACCATTTTGTATTACACAAAAGCTTTTTAAAGAAAAGGCCTTGCAAGGTAAAGAAATTTTAAAACTCTCTTTTTCCCCCCTGTCGCAGTGTGGACAGCTAAAACGTATGTTGATGAAAACGCTGACATCATAACGATAACCTGTGCATGCCCACTGCTGTTTCGTGTGTGTTATGAATGTGCGAGGACTCCTTTTATCATGGGTGGTTATTTTGTAGTCTGTTATTTCTTATAATGCTAAATTTAATTTTTTATATCCGATAAGCCTCGGGTCGTGTTGACTTTGACTTCAAGTGTAACCTTAAGCATGAATTCCACCTCATCTTCGGTCCACACTTCCATCCATCCATCCATCTTCTATACCGCTTTATCTTTCTTCAGGGTCACGGGGGAACCTGGAGCCTATCCCAGGGTTCATTGGGCACAAGGCGGGGTACACCCTGGACAGGGTGCCAATCTATTGCAGGGCACAATCACATACACACTCACACACCTATTCATACACTACGGACACTTTAGACATGCCAATCAGCCTACCATGCATGTCTTTGGACTGGGGGAAGAAACCGGAGTACCTGGAGGAAACTCCCACAGCACGGGGAGAACATGCAAACTACGCACACACAGTGCCACAGTGGGAATCGAACCCCCAACCCTGGAGGTGTGAGTTGAATGTGCGAACCACTAAGCCACCGTGCGCCCCGGTCCACACTTATGAATCCTTTTTGACCATGTTGCTGTTTTTTTTCTCCCCACATTTTACCTTCTCTACCGCTCAATTATCACACTCTTGGACAGGCTAACACTAGACTGCCATGTTCATGTGAGGGATTTCAAATAGTTTTTTTTGTGGATGAAGATATTTGTGAAATGTTGTTATAGCGAAATGGATTATTTTTAAAAAAGACATTTGAATAAATGTGGCTGAGACATAGAGCGATTCCTAACAATTTTAACATACCTACCACAGAACAGTTCATGTAGAGAATATGCAATAGCTTAGTTGATGTTACAAGTTAATTTTATATGACTAACATTTATTCATTTAACATTCTGTCCATGTTTATTCCACTACTGGGCAACTAGTTTTACTTTCTCTTTTGTTCTGAATTGGCTTTTGTCTGTCATGGTTGATTCTCTGAAAGCTCTGAGTCATGCGGATGTGCAACATTTTACTTCAGTGTGCTATTTACAGCATTTACCCCACCCTGGGCTGTTTTTCCAGAGTGTGATGTGGAAGTGACTTAAACTTGACAGTATAATCCGTGCATAAAATTGCAGCAACTCATCACCAAATATACATTTTGAAGCCGATCACTGAAGTTAGTGGGTTTCCATATACGTAAAAATGTACACACTCAGCAGCTCATATAAGATTTAAAAAATTTTTTTTTTTTTTTTTTTTTTTTTTACCACATTTCTGGTATAAATTTCCAAATCTGTAAATACAAATACACTGTAAATCCGGATAAGTTCATTTAACTCAAAAAATTTGAGGAAACTAATTACCTCAAAATTTTCAAGTTGATAAATCAGTTTCTTCAAGCCAAATACACTTAAATATAACAGATATTAATTTTAAATTACAAAATTAAAATATTAAAAATTTAAAATTTATCAACTGAAAAATTTTGAGGTAATTAGTTTCCTCAAATTTTTTGAGTTAACTATCTGGTTTTACAGTGTACAAATACATTTGTTTGTATCCTGCTTGATAAATGAGGCTCAATATTTGACAGTGTGTAAGCTGCTATAATGATCTTTAGGTCTCTGTGTGTAGCTGTGCAGTGAAACACAATATGAGAGGTGCTGCTTCACAACCAGTGCCAGCAACAGAAAATATTATTACTTTTCACACTTCTTCTTATCTACTTATAGCCGAGTGCCAGAAATGGACAGCTGAGTCATCACAAACTGCAATTGCTTGTCATCACCTTTTGAAGGAATTCTTATCACAGTCATAATCACACACACACACACACACACACACACACACACACACACGCACACACACACACACACACACACACACACACACACACACACACACACACATAAACACACACACACACACACACACACACACACACACTAGGGTGACCAGCTGCAAACGGACCAAATGTAGGACAAGTAGTAAGTTTGTGTGGGACAATGTGGGACATATTTCCGACAATCAAAGGCCTACCATCATGATATCTATCTACAACCCCATTCCAAAAATGTTGGGGTGCTGTGTAAAATATAAATACAAACAGAATGCAATGATTTGCAAATCTCATAATACGTTATTCACAATAGAACATAGAAAACATATCAAACGTTTAAACTGAGTAACAATTACTTTTCCAGCCTTTAGTTGCCCCTGTCCCAACTTTTTTGAGACATGTTGTGGCCATCAAATTCAAAATTACCTTGTTTTTTTCCTTAAAATGGTACATTTCCTAAGCATTTCTTTCAATGTCTGTTTTTAAAGTTGTGTTAAGACTGTAAGTGAAGTGTTGAAGCAGCAATTTGTAAGCCTTTAGAGATTTGCTTGATAGTGTAACAGCACTGTGATAACATCAATTGGCCTAAGTGTTGACACCAAAATATTCTAATAAAGATCGTGGAAAATGATAGTAGGTATTCTGGCACAGTTCTAAGTTGGGAGTCAGAGCTGGATGAAGAGAGATAGAGACCTCCAATCCCTGCCCGCTATTACGTGCTATCTTTGGTGCTAACATGCCTAAATCGGGTCATGTTGAAGTGCAGATTTGTTTAGAGCCTCTAGGACAGAGATACAATATTGAATAAATATTATTGCTTGGTTCAGGCTATAATGCATTTCATCACTGATCATCTCTAAGTTGTTATTTTATATTTAGTCATTAAAATCTGTCATTGGTTGCCATTACACTGGAAATAAAAATGTCAGTAAAAATGCTAAATGAGAAGCACTACCATAGAATTAACAACCTAACAACCACATTAAAGGAAAACTCATATAAATATTTAGAATCAATATGTGATTTATTTTATGATTAAATTCTTAGCTGAGTTTTTTTCGTTGTTGTTTAAACTCCTTCAACATGTAAGTCAGTTTTACCCACAATGGTGACTGTAGCTTTATCCCTCACGTTATCTCTACATAAAAAGAACGATGCAGCGGCGCTTTACTCCTTTAGTCTGTTCAGATCTCACATCTCCTCATCTCTACACTCTGCACAAACAGATCAGCTCCCAATAAGTTCACCTTTCATGCTAATACCACGGTCAACACCGTTGTGCTCATCCTCTCAGCACATAGCACATCGTATTGCTGCATTGCATTCTGTGACACTGACACCAGCAATTACTGTTTTTACTACAACTACATTGGATTTCTCTTTAAAAATAAAAACCAAATTGGTGAGTGAGTAAAGAAGCTCCTTCCGTTTTTTTTTTAAGAGCTAAAACCTGAAACTTGATTGTTAGCTCTAACGTTTGAGATTGTTGATTTGTTTTCTTTTAATAAACACCATTGCAAATCCGCTACCATTAACAATCTCCCTTTGTGACAACTTCTAATGGCATTGATAAAAATACAGCACCACCGAACAAACTATTGCAACAATCATTAAACACTTCACAAATATTTCAATATGAACATATTTAATATGTTTCAAGGTGGAGTTTTCCTTCAATTTTTGGCTGAGGTTCAATTTAATTGTAAAAACAAAACAAAATGTATTCATCCTTGGCCAAGAAGTGATATATTCTTGATTCTCAGTTGTGCAATATCATGTTTGTGTGAATATCCTTGTGCTACACTGAATATTCTAAAAGTTTCGGGTCATGCTTTTGAGTCATGTAAATTGTTACCACACTACACAGCAAAATTACCAGTTTTGATTTAACACCCACAGTGTTGAATTTACACCCTATAGTGTTTATATAAGTCCACTGGACTCAAATAAACACTCTGGGTGTTAATTCAACACTAGGGATTTTACTGTGTACTAAAAACATATTATATACCCCACCTCAGACTATTTTTATATCATGCCAGTCAGCTATTAACAGGTTTGTCACGTTTAAACCACATGGAATGTGGTGGAGTCAGTGAACACAAAAGAGTAATATAACATAATGGAAGATGTTTGTCTGGTAATAATAATATGAACGTGTTCTGTGATCCTTAATTAATCCAAATGAGAGAGTTTTATAATGCGTAATATATAGTATATCATATATACAGTATTAGGAATGTAATTGAATATGAATATGTTATTCTAAATGAACAGATGATCAGATGGTTAGATGTGAAGCTCATGGGACAAACTAGGACTAAAAATTTGTGCCACCGAGCAATGCATTTGCACCGTTCATTCATTCATCCTTAGTAACTGCCTGGCTTGGGTTGTGGTGGTTTAAATCAGATTGGACAATAGAAGAAAACTAAAATTGTTAGAAAAAAAAAAAATCACTGGCAGCAACCAATAAAAAGTGAGATTTAAAAATAACAACAACAACAACAAAAACACTGCCATGCAATTTGAGACTTGATGGAGTTGGAGTGATGTAGCTGAGGTTGAGAAACTGTTGAGGATTCACACACCATCCTGAGACTGCTGTAATTTCTACCGCTTGTTTTTTCCCCAGTGATCCTTTAACAAAAAATAAATACATAAATAAAAGAATAATCATGTTTTCACACTACTGAGAGTCTAGTGCAAGAAATAGACAGCTGAATCATCAACCTGCAATCACGTGTCTTCTTCTGTTGGATTTCTTATCACAAAAATAAACGCACACATCTAATCATGCAGTTGGGTTCAGTCTGTAAGAGAGGTGTTGAAGCAGCAGGTTTAACGCTTCAGAAATCAGTTTGATAGTGCCATGTCACTGAGATAATAATAATTATTCATCTTGACCTAAGTGCTACATCTGATACTATTGATGACATAATAAAGTGCATGGAAAATTACAGTAGACATTGCGGTACAGCTCTAAACTGGTTTTGTATGGATAACATCCTGCTGATGTGCACACATAATGGCCAGAGAAATGGCACAAACAAGACATCACAGGTGTTATGTGCTCTTATGTGAAGGTAAATCCAGTCTGACGGTGTTGTGTGTATGGTTGTTTGAACTGTTACTCTGAAATTTCAGAGAAAGCCCATCTGGATTGCATTCTTTTTTGACTGCAGGCTAAAAAAATTTTCAAAACAACTGCAAAACATAAAAAAAAAAACACACAAAAAAGTCCAGTATAAAACGGTGATAAGCGGTTTATAGCAGTTGTTTTTCTTTGCCTGATGTGAGTGGCAAAATGTTTTTGCAAGTCACACTTGTTTTTTAACTTATTTGCAGAATATTTTCTGTGGGAAATCTATTACATTCACACATTTTACATAAATCTGTTAAAGAACGTTCTCCTCTTTCTCTGAAAAATGTGTTCAACTTTGATGGTTCACACACATACTGTACAATAATGTGACATACTATCTCTTAATAATTGATTCTTAATAACAAATAAAAAGAAAACAATATATAGTCTAGACTTGGTCGATTGCTGTTGTCACGATTTGGAGATGGAGACGGATGCAAGTGCAGATAATAAGTTTAATAAAGACCAAAACAACAACACAAAAAACAAAAAGACCTTGTGGCGAAACACGATGGCAAAGACCAAACATAAACCAAAGACCTAAACACAGCAACAAAGACAACGACAAAGAAAGACAAACGTAAAACCAGGAGTGCAGTGCAAACTATGGCTATATACATGAGTCCTCGTTAACAAGAACGTGATTCAGGTGCAGGTGGTCATGTGACCATGATGTAGTGAGGTGCAGTGGCTGCTGGGACTGTACTTCAGAGTTCCTTCTCTGCTACATGACAGCTGTCCTAAGTAAAAATACATGGCCTCCGGTCCTGCAGTTTTGCAGAGGATAAAGTCGGTATGTGGATTATTTGTCTCATCAGATAATCGACATAGTGTTGAACTGGAGAAAGTGTCTAGCCAGTATTATTTTTTGGATCAGTGATAGTTTGTTCAAAACATAACATGTGAAACTATCAAATATATCATGAGTTCAGCATTTTTGTTACATTCCAAGATGTCAAGAACCTTGTTCATGCTTTTGTGTAAAAGTATTGTTGAGGAGAATCAGAGCACATTGTTCCTGTGCTTTTTGTGACTTTAATATTTCATTGTCTTATTTTTAATAGTATTTAAAAAATATATATTTAATGTCTTCTTATTTTTTTCCTTTCTTTCACGTCTTTCTTGTTTGTCATGTTTATAGTCCAAAACTTATACTTATATATTACTAAGTGACTGTCTGTTGAATGTCGTAACAATAGCAAAAAATATAGTAAAAGAACCCTTAGTCATCATGCATACATATTGTTTTTATTACAGACTTATAAATATTCTTTTGGTTAGCTTTTTATGGTTTATATTATTACCATAATGCATATTATTTCTTTTTTTCTTCAACCTCTATATTATTGTACATTGTCCTATACTGTTTGTTTGTTTGTTTGTTGTGGGTTATTGTTGTTGTTGTTTTTTTTTACATTTGACATTATATATCAGTTGATTAGTATGAATACACCGCATTCATAAACTCATGAGCCACTTTATCATTCATGTAATTATCCAATGAGCCTATCGTGTGGCAGCAGAGCAGTGCATGAAATCATGCAAATACAGGTCAAGAGCGTTTAGTTAATTTTCACATCAAACATCAGAATAGGGGGAAAAATTGATCTCAGTGATTATGACTGTGGCATGGTCGTTAGTGTCAGACAGGCTGGTTTGAGAATTTCAGAAACTGCTGATCTCCTGAACATTTTCAGGAGTCTCTAGAGTTGGTGTGAAAAACAAAAAAACATCCAGTGAGCAGCTGATGTAGGTGCAGATGCGTTGTTGAGGAGAGAGATCAGAGGAGAATGGGCAGACTATTTTGAATTGACAGAAAGCTGAAATTGATTAGGATGGGATACAACAGCAGAAGACTAAATCGGGTTCTACTCCTGTCAGCCAAGAACAGAAATCTGAGGGTACAGTGGGCACAGGCTCAACCAAACTGTACAGTTGATGATTGGAGAAAGATCAGGTGAACTTCAACTGTCCAGTTTAGCTGAACTTGTGCCCACTGTAGCCTCAGATCCCTGTTCATATTTTTGTAAACATTAATTAAACTCTTGACCTATCTATGCATAAAGCTGCTGCCACAATGATTTGGATAATCTCTGATTGGATAATCGCACAAATGAACATGGCTATAAGTGTTCCTATTAAAGTGCTTGTTGAGTGTATATTTATATTCTGAAACATACATGATATAAACTTAATACATGTAAATTTGAGATCCTTATCACTGCTTGAACTAGCTACAAGTTTCTTGGTCAGTACTCATGTTTAATTGTTGTTCGTTCCAAACTTTACAACTAAGGATGAATGCTATAAATCACAAGTAACAATGATTGTCAACTGAACTACGTCTGAAACAAATGAGGACAGAAGACAGAAAATAGAAACTAATTATGTCTTATTAAAGATAAGGATTATGGGTGAATTCAATTAAGAAAGCCAGCAGTTATGCAGACCTGGCAGAAAAGTTTACATTTTTGCTAGATTTTGCAGATTGCTTTGTCTGATTCTTTGTCTTCATTGCTTGAAGCAGTTTCTTTTTGTGTCAAATTGCAAATCTTATATAATAACAGAATGAACCTCTCCTATTCCATAAATTTCCAGCTGCTTAGCGCTTGGTAAGCTAAAATTTGCTGTAAATAGGTTTAGCATAGAAATGTATTTGCTCTAAAAATAGGTAAAATCCTTACAAATGAACAACATGAATCTGTCTATGAGTCTTCCGCTGTTCATTTAAATACCTGCAGGCTCTTTACATAGCAAATTATTTAATTTCTAAGAGAGGATATCTTTTAACAAAAAGACATGACAAAACAGTATGTTAAATATGCGTCTGTTGTCTGGCAGGCTTTTCGGTTTGAGGAGAGGCTGTTCTAGGATGCCTTAGGTGTCTTGCTCAAGAACGCAACCCTCCTCGTCCTACGTGTTGGGCTGCATGCCTGGTGAAACCTATCATCATTCAAGTTTTGTGTCTTTCTCATCAGTCTCATCACTTAGCTGAAAAGATGATGTGGAAATTTACATTAAGTTAATGCACTGTATCTTTGTAACCTTGGATATCTCCACCCTGTTCCAGTCTAAATATAGTGCCTATTTTGATAATGAGACTTGCACTCGCACGACCCAAACACACTAGGAAAAAAAAAAAGAATTAGGCAATGAAATGGATGTTTTTCTTCTCATTAGATCAGAGAGCATAATGCATTCAGATAGCACATTAAATTATCTTTATTTATTTAATTATTTACTGTGGCTGTGACTGGGATCAAAAATTTTAGTGAGGTCCACATTGCAGGAATGTGTCGTAGTTAATATATTATATCTCTAAATGTGTATTAGATCAATTGCTGATTGAGTTACATATTTTGTTTCACAAGACAGCTTAAGTAACCTGCTGATTTATGAATAACAGGACATAATACTGTGTCATCAATATCATAGTTAATAATGAATTTGTAGCATGCTTGTAGATTGTTTTGGCACAGCAGTAGACAATTACAAACATAACACGTGATATTACAGACAGCAAATACTAATAAGATGCACTTAAGCGTAAGCCAGCATGTTATCTGTGAGTAGTATGTTAGGAGTAGGATTACACAATAGAACTTAAAACTGAATTAACATTAAGTGTTTGCTTATAAGTAGCTTATAAGTAGCTTGTAATCTTATCAAATAATGTTACTGCAACTAGCAGACATATTTGGCTAGCAGAGTTAGTAGTTTGGAAAAAAAAAAAAAAGATTGTGGTTTGTATTTTATAAACTGCTAATCTCAATTATATAATAGCTAGGTCAGATGTCAATGAAAAGTAAAAGTCTGGTAACACATTGTCTCATGTGATAAGAGTTATCTTATCTCATGAGATAAGACAGGATAACATAACATAACTAAACATAATATGGTGATTAAGTCTGTGGGTGCTCTGAGATCATCACTAAGATAAATCAGTCATCTCTGCTGAGTTTTAGCGGACTACATTCTGACACCGCATTATCAGGACGTCACTGTTTCCTTTTGAATCTGACAAGTGGAGATAAAAAACAAAACTTCTTGAAACTACCGAGGTCCAGACTTCAGTGAATTTATAGCTAGTTATGGCCTTGGGGACAATACACATTAATCAACATCAGCATTTATGATGTAAATATGTCAGGTTTAGCCAAAGGGCTAATTTTCTTTTGCTGTCCCTAGGCAAGACGATTTCTAAGTAAAACGAACAAATAGGGCAAAAAAAAAAAAAAAATCCACAAGGCAGCATTATACAAACATGGTTACAAAACATAAAAGTAAAATGAGTTACACGGTATATAACTAAACATCATGCTGGCACTTTCTTTTCAATGTGTTTAAAATAATTTAAATCAGCAATTCACTCTATTCAAGAAAGTACACACTGACCAAAAACACGTAATGGCATTGCTCGTAACCTTTTCCTTAATGCTATCGTTGAATCACTTCTTGTAAGCCTACAGTATTTGTGATTTTATTGGCCAATACAAATTCTCCAAGCACTAGAGGAGCAAGACCTTTCCAAAAACTCAATATTACATTTGAGAATTTCATCAAATTTTCACAGCTTAAAAAGCAATACTTAGCTAAAATGTTACAATTATGATATTGGGGGGGGGGGGGGGGGGGGGGTTTAGGAATGATTGGTGTATATTTCTGATTTATTTTTTTCCCCTGATATGATGAATGTTGAAGTTGAAGTTCCAGAGTTCAATTTTGGGGCCTCTGTTATATGACTATATATATTAGTGATGTTACCAATAATGTGTCATATGCTGATATGCTAATGACACGTCTATTTTTCTGCATTTTTTTTTTTTATCTGCAAAAGGATTTGAAACAGTAAAGCAAAATCTTAACAATCCAAAACTAGTCCCAAATGATTTTTTAAAATTAATTTTAAAAAATTCTAAAAATGTGATGCATCTTACTTCTATTCTTCAAATATTTACAATTGTATGCATATGCATATGCATATGCAATATTGTTCTTAATATAGTTTGCTGTAGCAGTTGTGTTTATGTCTTTTCACTTCAAATATCAACATAATATTTAATGTAGCCAAAGGTGCCCAAATTTTTACATCCAATTGTACCTTGCAGTGCAGACTGATAAAATTAGTGTCATCATTTAAATACGGGGGTTTAATATTAGACAGTGATGTTGAACAAATTATTTAAAAACTTGTTGAATGTTGTTTGTCATAATTACTGTGCTGCCTCAATGTGTTAAATAAATGTTAAATTAAAAACTAATAATAATAATAAGAAGAAACAACCATGGCATGCATTAACATATTTGATGCTTCTGTAGTCAAATTAGTATTCTGTAGTGTCTCTATCCATCCATCCATTTTCTATACCGCTTATCCTACTGGGTCACAGGGAACCTGGAGCCTATCCCAGGGAGCATGGGGTACAAGGTGGGGTACACCCTGGACGGGGCGCAGGTCCATCACAGGACACAATCACGCACACGTTCACACACTGATTCTTACATTATGGACACCTTGGACATGCCAATCACCCTACCATGCATATCTTTGGACTAAGGGAGGTGGGCTGGGGGGCAGACAGGTTTTCAACATGTAAACAAGATTAAAAACAACTTTATGGTTGAATGAAAGCATATTTGTTTCAAATATAATGTGTACCTCTCTCACTGGCATACAGTTTAATTCAGAGCAGGTTTATGCACAATGGGGCTCCAGGTCACTAGCTGAGTGTCTGTCTGTCTTTTTCCAGGAGCCAGCGGAGCTTTGTTGAGAAAAGATGGAAGGATGTACGGGTGGGGGATTTTGTCCAAGTGCTCTCCAATGAGATCATCCCAGCAGACATCTTGCTCCTGCACACGTCCAACCCTAATGGCGTGTGTTACATGGAAACGGCCAATCTGGATGGCGAGACCAATCTGAAGCAGAAGAAAGTGGTGGCTGGTTTCTCCAGACTGGTGAGGATCCTGTTCTAAACCAAAAAACTTCAAACAAAGCTTATGCAGGGCAATAAACATTGTTTATGTGCTCACAAAATGACTTCACTTCTCAAATGATTATACATAACCTGAAACTACCATGCCTTTTTAATGGAGAATTCCCATGGTCTAAGACTATTGGCTAAAGTTGATTTTCTGTCTAGGGAACATTTACTGCCATTATTGTTTAGTTTAACTCCATTATTAAAGGTCAAGCTTATTATTAATCTATTCATTTTAAAGCATCATAAGTCAGTAATTACTATAAATTATTTAGTAAAGACAAGTATGCATTCACGAGAGTGCTGAATTTAAGGTTGGACCTGGACAGGTGCTGTGAGTTTAAGGGGTTAGGCAAAGTCAAAAACTTTTTTAGTCTGAAAGCCTGCAAGTATATTTCTAATATTTAACTACATACACTATATTGGCAAAAGTTTGTGGACACCTGACCATCACACCCATATGTGGTTCATCTACATACTGTGGCTAATTTGGAAACACACAATTGTATAGAATGTTGTAGCTTTACAATTTCCCTTCACGGGAACTAATAGGCCCAAACCTGTTCCAGCATAACAATGCCCCTGTGCACAAACCATGAAGGCATAGTGTGCCAAGGTTGGAGTGGAAGAACTCGAGTGTCCTTCACAGAGCCCTGACCTCAGCCCCACTGAACTCCTTTGGGATGAACTGAAACACTAACTGCACCCCAGATCTCCTAGTCCAACATGACCTCACTAATGCTCTTGTGGCTGAATGAATCAGATGACCAGAACAGCAATGGGGGTGTGATGGTCAAGTGATCCATCATATTGACAGGTGCCAATGTAACGAGATAATCCTTGTTATTCATGTCACCTGTCAGGTGTTTTAATGTTATGGCTGATCAGTGTATGATATTTATGATAGTTATAAAATATTCTGATGGAAAGATTTTGATCAGGATCAGTATGCCTTCCTTGCTATGCCATCTTTGGTGTTCATTTTTTACCTATACTCACACAAGATTCTTGCTCAATTCTCAGGTTTAACTCCTAGTAGTTTGCATTCTCTGCATACAACCTGCATCACTGATGTGCAAAGCAACGTGCTTTACATATTATTGAACCTGCATCTATTACAGGTTGGCTGATGTTGCATTTTGCACGAGAAACAGCTAGTCAACCTCATGGTGGACTTTTTAGTCTCTTACTTCCAGTTTCTGGTTTTAAGAAAATCTGACATTTAATTATAAAAGGCACATATTTGCCACTTTATTGGGTGTACTTACCTCATAGTTATGCCCTCTAAAAACAGCTGGGCTAAAAATAACCCAGTTGGGGTCAGTTTGGAAACCCAGCGCTGGGTACTAGTACGGGTTGTTTTAACCCAGTGAGCTTGGGTTACAATTTTAACTTAAGGACGCTGGTTGGATTTTTTTTATCCAAGTTGTGGGTAAAAATATTTACGTTACCAGGCTATAGACACCAGTGAAAGTGCGAGGTAATTTTTAACTAGCTAGAAGTAACATTAATAATTATGAAGTACCCCAAAATTAGGTAACTTCCTGCTAACTGTAAATATAATTATGTTAATTTAATCTAATCTTTAATATTTTCTTACAAAAACAAGTATTTGTCTTATTTATTACAAGAACATAACTTCAGCCATATTTTCCGCTCAATAGCATTAGCTAGAGTACCTTTTATCAGCATGTTAATATTGACTATCAAGCTAAACCACATGAAGTCATTGCTTACATAATGTCTGGTTTCTAACACAGAAATATAATTTCTAAAGGTTCCATTAACTTATACATTGAGTTGAACGTAAATATAAACTTGTATTTCTTGCAAATGTAGCTGATTTCTTTTACTTTCGATGTTTTCTGGTTGTCTCGACAGGTACTGTAGAAAATTGCAGAAAATTAATCTCAGTGCAACTGTTCTCATTCAGATCCCCAACCCAGCATGCAGCATTTCCTATTATCAACCCAATTTTGGTCAAGTTGACCCAGCAACTGAGTTATAAACATAACCCAGCATTTTTTTGTGTGTGTGTACTCATTGACCATTTGTATCGATTTTATCTACAGTGTAGGCCATTTTGTAAGTCCACAATTACTCTGTAAGTCATCTGTTGTTATGTACACTATGTCAGCCCACTATCCCATCCATCAGTGAAAGGAAATATGGCTACCCTGCTATTATTTAAGGGAGGACCATTCTCAGTCCAGCAGTGATATTTACATGGTAGTGTTATCTTACTAGTCATGGTTCTGGTGTTGCATAAGGTGCAGCAGTGCTGGGGGTTTTTTAACACACAATTATTGAGAGTTCATCAGCCACAAATATCCAGTATCCTGGTGGGAAACTGGTACTGATAAAGGACTGGAGTATGATTATAATATAAACATCCTCATATAGTGTCTACAGAAACTGTACACCTACACTGTGCACCACCAAGGCAGGTGTGTCTAATAAAGTGTCTATTGAATATCTGATGATTTCTAATCATTCAACTAAGTATAAATTTGAAACCATGCAAATTAATTTGATTGTTGCTTCTGTGTTTCAGAATACTCCGTTTGAACCACGAAACTTCAAGAGTACTGTGGTTTGCGAGAAGCCCAACAACAACCTGAACAATTTCAATGGCTTTCTGTGAGTATCCCAGAGAACCCTCTACAGTCAATTTCATGCATGATCAACCGCATCAGGCTTCCACTTCCTCTCTCAATTTGCCTGATCCATACCAATGAATGCTGTAAGAAATATTCAGTCCGTGTGTTTTTCTGGCCACACCACTCCCTAAAAAAAGCAGGAAAAGGTGATATCGTTTATCACTTTTACTATCACACATTCCACTAAAGTAAGTACAAGCATGTCCAAAAGATCTGAAGGAAGTGACGTTTATCTCCAATGTGTTGGTCTAACTAGATTGATAAGTACCTGAAAGATTCCCTGATACTGCTCTTTGTTTTATATGAGCATTTTCGTTCTGCTTAGCTTCACACAATATAGTCTACATTGAATAATAAAAAATAACTCATTAAGGTCAAGCCAAATGTATTACAATCACAATCAAAAGATACATACTGTTGTGGGTAATACTGAAACAAATAGGCTTGAGGAAATTACTGAGACATTAAACCCCGATCCAGCAGCAGGATTATTGTCAATGATGAGCCTCTATACCTTAGATTGCTATATTGATCAAATATTACAGTGCATATTAAGATTTTTACACAACCTCCAACCTACCACATTATCAGATAGGTGACAATATGTCAAAAAAAAAAAAAAAAAAATTATGCTATGAGGGCATTTGGAGTCCACTTGTTACTGCAAATTAATGCAAAGTTTTTTTGATTGATCACCTTTATTGGTTCTATCCTGGTGGGGGTCTATTCCAGAATGGCTCCACCCATAACCACAGGGCACAAGGGCTCACCGGATGGTTTAACAATGAAAACAATGTAAATAATGTGCCATGGCCTTCACAGTCACCAGATATCAATCCAGTTAAACACCAATGGGACATTTTGGAGCACTGAAGCTGTTCTGTTCTTGATATGGATATTTGGAGCACTAAACATACAGATAGTGGCAATGAGTTACTCCCTTAATATAGGTAGAATGGTAGCTCATAAAGACATTGCCTTTCTGAATGACCCATGTTCCCATTTTTGAAACTTCCATAAAAGTTGTGAAGTTTAGTGTGTCTGGTAGGGAACCATCACTAAAATCAAGGCTGGTGCTAGTCCTGGTCTTATAATCTGTAACAGCGTAAATGTCCTGCCACAAAAGCCAGGTGTTCCTCTGGTCATTCAGTAGTTTGTCAACACTTGTAGTATAAGATGTCAACCCTTTTTACACAGCAAAATCTCCAGTGTTGAATTAACTTCTACAGTATTAACTCTTTCAGCGTTCATTTGTGTGAAATTGGACCTATATAAACACTGTCGGTGTTAATTCGCCACTAATGATATTGCTGAGCATTTATAAGATGTATGAGAGCAGATTTGTCAGTTGAACTGGAGGTTGTATAATGGGCTCTCAGCTGTGTGATTATTTTTTATTATCTGATAATTTTGGTCATCAGTACATCATCAAAACATTTGCTTATGTAGGCAGTCACAAATGAATTGTAATGGTGTGTGTTGATAATTTGGCCTGTGTGGCAGTTTAGCTGTCAGTTTGAATCAGTCAGCTCTGTATACCATTTCACCAACTGAAGGCCAAACTCTGATTGAATTTGTTGTTGTGGTGGTACTTCAAACTGGACGTGAATGTTTTAAAGTTCGTCTTAATCATTTCACCCAGCAGCAAAAGTGTTTCTTAGCAATAATATTTCAAGGAATAGACTGCTACAACTATACTAACGTTAAATGCCCATGGTTGCTAAATAGTCATCAGGTACTGTGTTTGAACACCATGATATACACTATATGGCAAAAGTATGTGGACACCTGACCATTATACCCATGTGTGCTTACTGAACATCCCGTTCCAGATTTAATCCTTCTTTGTTGTTCTTCTTGGAAGGCTTTCAATTAAATTTTTTAGTGTGGCTATGGGTGCCATGCTCATAAGTGAGGCTGAGCTCTGATGTCGGGCGAGGAGGCCTGGCATGCAGTCAGTGTTCCAATTCATTATGAAATAGGAATGTGGTTGAGGTCAGAGCTCTGTGCAGGCCATTTGAGTTCTTCTGCTCCATCATGGAAGTTCTTGCACTCGAACGTCCACTCTAACTTGTGCCTAATGTGTTCTGTCATTGGAAAGCAATAAAACAAAGCTCTAGGGCTACAATAAATAGAATGAATTTGACTGTAAACATTTAAATAATGAGTCTAATATTTAAGTCGTTGGATAATGCTCATAGAAGAAGTTTTCAGGTTTTACTCTGCCTAGTAGTTTGCATTCTTTGAATGTAACCTGCATCACTGACATGAAAAGCAGTATACTTTACATATTATTGAACCTGCATGTATTACAGGTTGGCTGATGTAGCATTTTGCATGAGAAACAGCTAACACCTATTAGATGGTGGTCTTTTCATTCTCTTACTTATAGCTTCTGATTTTCTTAAAATCACAATTTATTTTACAGTTAAAGGGGTCCTTGTCTCCAAAAAGTTTGAGAAGCTCTGCTATAGACTTTGCACTCATTTCACACTATTCTTTATTGCACTTTATGTAGTCTTGCGTACTGTTACAGTATGTGTTGCACCATGGTCCTGGAGAAACAACATTTCCTTCCAATATATACATGCTATATAGAGGAATGGCAATAAAAACCCACTTGACGTGATTTGACTGACCCTCTTTGCGTATACAAAGCAGAGATCTCAGGGCCTGTCTGTGTCAGCTGATCTGGTACTGTTGCAGTGAATTTTAATGTTATCCAATGTCTGTGTACATGTGTTTGCTCTCACAGAGAAAAAGACAAGGAGAAGAGAGGTTTTGACAATGAGAGCTTATTACTACGTGGATGCACAGTCAGAAATACAGCGCATGCCTCAGGGATAGTGGTGTATGCAGGTATAGTTCTGTTTCTGTACATTCAACTGCTGGATCATGCATCCTGTAATAAACTCTTGTCACATCAGTAGTAGAGATACATCTATACCTACTGTTATTGGGGGTCATAAAGAAATGCTCTGAAACTACATGTTAGGAAGTCATTGCCAGCAGCAAATGGGAGCAACCAGCATAACCATAGCTATATAAAATGTTCCATGATGCTCCTGATTACTTAATACTTTGTAAATATTAGGTAATATTCTAATATCTATACTATTATTATCAATATCAATATTTACGCAAGCATGTACTCGGTCTGCATTTTTTTTTAATGTATCCCTATCCAATGAAATAGGAATGAACATTGTTACTTTAATCATTAATTATACAGTATATAGTATTGCACATGTATTTCATATGTAAATGACCACCTGTTTTATACTGTGTTACATTACATTATACACATTATACAGCCTATGCATGGTTACTACAATGCCATTTTCAGTGGTAATTAATTATTTTTTTCCCCCACTACAGGCCATGAGACCAAGTCCATGCTAAACAACGACAGGCCAAGGTACAAACGTAGCAAGCTGGAGAGAAAGATGAACAAAGATGTGTTCCTCTGCGTGCTTCTGCTCTTCTGCATGTGTCTGATAGGAGCTACGGGTAAGTGGGAAGGAGGAGGTCCCTAGCTCAAACATGTGTACATATAGATCACTAGCAGGCTTGAAGTGTGGCTGACTGAAATGTTAAAAAAAAATTGCTTAATCCAGACATTACAAAGTGGTTCTGTGTTGATACACTGGGGAAGCCACAGTTGATGTTATATTTCAATCTTGCCTGAGCTTTCGCAGCATGACAGATGATCGCACAGGAGATGTAGATAGAGCTGTTATGACCTTGTGCGAAATCTGCCTTTTTCTTTTCTATATAAGGTTGAAGTTAGAGAAAACTACTCAGAATAAATTCACACATGAGAAAGTCTCTTAAGAAGGCAAAGAATTAATTTCTCTCGATTCCTAATTTTCTCTTTTGTTCTCATAGGTCATGTCTATTGGTTGGAGACTTTCCCGAGTATCCCAATCTATTTTATCCCAGAAAGTGATGGGAGTTTTATCTCTCCATTGCGGGCAGGGATCTATGTGTTCTTTACCATGATTATCCTACTGCAGGTATAAGATGTAATACTGCATTTGATATGTTTTAGATTATTAGTTACAGTATCTCACAAAAGTGAGTACACCCCTCACATTTTTGTAAATATTTGATTATATCTTTTCATGTGACAATACTGAAGAAATGACACTTTGCTACAATGTAAAGTAGTGAGTATACAGCTTGTGTAACAGTGAAAATTTGCTGTCCCCTCAAAATAACTCAACACACAGCCATTAATGTTTAAACTACTGGCAACAAAAGTGAGTACACCCCTAAATAAAAATGTCCAAATTGGGCCCAATTAGCCATTTTCCCTCCCCGTGTGATGTGACTTGTTAGTGTTACAAGGTCTCAGGTGTGAATGGGGAGCAGGTGTGTTAAATTTGGTGTCATCGCTCTCACACTCCCTCATACTGGCCACTGGAAGTTCAACATGCCATCTCATGGCAAAGAACTCTAAGAGTATCTGAAAAAAAGAATTGTTTCTCTACATAAAGATGGCCTAGGCTATAAGAAGATTGCCAAGACCATGACACTGAGCTGCAGCATGGTGGCCAAGACCATACAGCGGTTTAACAGGACAGGTTCCACGATGCTCGGTGCACATGCTCAGCGTCATATCCAGAGGTTCTCTTTGGGAAATAGACTTATGAGTGCTGCCAGCATTGCTGCAGAGGTTGAAGGGGTGGGGGGTCAGCCTGTCAGTGCTCAGACCATACGCCACACACTGCATCAAATTGGTCTGCATGGCTGTCGTTCCCAGAAGAAAGCCTCTTCTAAAGATGATGCACAAGAAAGCCCGCAAACAGTTTACTGAAGACAAGCAGACTAAGGACATGGATTACTGGAACCATGTCCTGTGGTCTGATGAGACCAAGATAAACTTATTGGTTCAGATGGTGTCAAGCTTGTGTGGCGGCAACCAGGTGAGGAGTACAAAGACAAGTGTGTCTTGCCTACAGTCAAGCATGTTGGTGGGAGTGTCATGGTCTGGGGCTGCATGAGTGCTGCCGGCACTGGGGAGCTACAGTTCATTGAGGGAACCATGAATGCTAACATGTACTGTGACATACTGAAGCAGAGCATGATCAGTATTCAGTATTCCAGCATGATAACGACCCCAAACACACCTCCAAGACGACCACTGCCTTGCTAAAGAAGCTGAGGGTGAAGGTGATGGACTGGCCAAGCATGTCTCCAGACCTAAACCCTATTGAGCATCTGTGGGGCATCCTCAAGGAAGGTGGAGGAGCACAAGGTCTCTAACATCCACCAGCTCTGTGTTGTCATCATGGAGGAGTGGAAGAGGACTCCAGTGGCAACCTGTGATGCTCTGATGAACTCCATGCCCAAGAGGGTTAAGGCAGTGCTGGAAAATAATGGTGGCCACACAAAATATTGACACTTTGGGCTCAATTTGGACATTTTCACTTAGGGGTGTACTCACTTTTGTTGCCAGCGGTTTAGACATTAATGGCTGTGTGCAAATTTACATTGCTACACAAGCTGTACACTCACTACTTTACATTGTAGCAAAGTGTCATTTCTTCAGTGTTGTCACATTAAAAGATATAATCTAATATTTACAAAAATGTGAGGGGTGTACTCACTTTTGTGAGATACTGTATATGGCACACACACACACACACACACACACACACACACACACACACACACACACACACACACACACACACACACACACAGCTGTCTGTTCAACTTTTGAATGCCTCATTCAAATGATACATGGGAACTAATGGCCTGAACCCATTTGAGTCAACAGTGACAAACAAACTAACTGCTCCAGTTTAAAAAAGTATAGATATTGTTTTTAAATAGTTTCAATGTGTAAAAGTGATTAGCTCTCCAGGCTGTCATTTCTCACTCCAGACAGCTACCACTAAAGCATCAGTAAACTCTCAATGTTGGAAAAAAAGGCATGGCGTGCTATCAATCAAAACAATTTTTTGTACACAATAATGTCTATTTATATTTCTGTGTACCCACAATGCACAAAATCCATCGTGTTACATCAGGACTGCGCTAAGCAGTCACGAAGCAAATTATAAGAATTACCTCTCTGTCCAGGTGATGATTCCAATTTCACTCTACCTGTCCATCGAGCTGGTGAAGATTGGCCAGGTCTTCTTCATCACTCAAGACTTGGACATGTATGATGAAGAGAAGGATTCTCGGGTCCAGTGTCGTGCTCTTAATATCACAGAGGACCTGGGGCAGATCCAATATGTCTTCTCAGACAAGACAGGGACTCTGACTGAGAACAAAATGGTGTTCCGCCGCTGCACTATAATGGGAACTGAATTCCCTCATGAGGATAATGGTGAGCTTAGGGCAACTCCAGGTGTTCTGGGGTTGGATCCCAGAAATACAGCAACACATCAGTTTATGCTGTAATCACTTGCTCTGGCTGATAACACGGTTGTTGTTGGTTTTTTGTAGCAACCCGATTGGCCATTCTGGCAGGGGAGACAGATCAAGATGAGGAGGTTATTTACCAACAGAACCGACAGCTTTCTGTATTTTCTCTGGAGGAGCTCCAGGAAGGCCCAGCAGGAGGCAGACAACATTTTTACAACACTTTTGCCAGGAGCAGATTTCACAGGCCAAGGGTCATAGCAGGAACCCCTGGAATCCTCGCTTTCAGCAGCCCACTGGTGAGATCTTTTGGCAGTACTTCTGAGTTTACATTGGATCGCTCTTTCACACCAGACACTGTGATACAAGCATGGCATAGTTACTTAGCTGAATCCAAAATAATCCATATCATGGTCAAATACCTGTATTTGTTTCTCTGTAATCGTACCAGGAAAGATAGCAGTTCTCTCGAGGTTTTGAGATACTTGCTTTTCTACTGATGTTAATGTTAACAGTAAACAATGCCAATAGTAGCAGCAGCACCAATGGAGGACCTTCAAAATCTGAAGTACATGAATTCTGAAATGGTTTTATGTGAACAGACAACAATATTTGGAGAAGAAGCTTAACGCTGAATGTTGTACCATGTGGGAATGTTGTCATACACTAGTACTAAAGATTTATGACATGACTGCCTGTTAGAAAAGCAATTTTAGCTAGTTCCAATATGAAGGTTGTCTGACCACTATTACTAGCTCTATCCATATGTCCCTGTTACCTTGATAACCAAATTTAGCATAGGCCCATGGTTACATTCACTTAGCAACAGATATAACAACAAAATGTGGGATTGGACACCATACCATGTCATACCATGCCATATACACTGTCCAGTAGAAATGGGACAGGGACAGGGCAGCAAGGTTGGCACTCAACCAGTTTTCACTAGGACAGTTTAGTTTTCAAGCTGTGTGTCCAGGTGTCTGCTTTTAACTGTCATTTGTCTAGTTTTGCAATGTTGCAATGAAAAACAATAAGCGATAAAATCATTTTACCCCCGCACTGGCTATTTTAGACCAACTGTGCCATTTGGCATTTTTTAAAACTAATGGCCAATCATAAAGATAGCTACCACAAGTTACAGCCTATGTCTAAAATGAAGAAAAAGTGCAAAAATGTCCAAGGAAAAGCAAAAAAAGAAAAAAAGAAAAAAAAAGAAACTAAATATCACAGAGTCTTGCGAAGGCAGAAATGTTCATCTGATTTAATTAACCGTCATGTGTAAGCTTATTTTGAAGAACAAACCAACACTAATAGTGAAAGAAACATTAAGGGTGAGTCTATCCGTACCATGATGAAATTTCAATAGTTCATTCACCTTCCCACATAACTAAAATTGAAGCATTCAGTATTTCAACTCCCATAACACGATGGTGTGTTAAAGATTATTTGACTATATGGTCCTCTATTTAATACTATTACACATTGTGGCTTTTTCTAATTAAATTTATTTATCTAGTAAACCCTTCTACACAGCAAAATCACCAGTGTTGATTTAACACCCACAGTGTTGAATTTACACCCTACAGTGTTTATATAAGTCCATTGGACTCATATAAACATTCTGGGTGTTAATTCAACACCAGGGATTTTACTGTGTACAGAAACTGCTATCATACCTCACACAATGGTCAAAAGAATAATTTAAGTTTAGAAAATATCTAATCAATTAAAAATTGACAGTTTGTACACCCACATAGGTGACTAGATAAATTTTTTAATAGCCTGGACAACAGAACTATAAACCTGTCTGCTTGGTGGTCAGATCTTTCCCCAGTGACGCGTGGCAGGGTACTGAATCAATAACACTATTATTTCAGCAGATTTAGTAGGGATACCCTGTGGAGAGGATCTGCAGTGAGCTGTGTTTATATGAGTGTTAGTGGCAGGTGCAGATGAGATGAGGTGAGATGGTATCAAATAAGAGCGAACAGACCGCCAATGTCTCATCCCTGAAAGTGGACAGATCCAGTACGCAGATGGCCGGCCAGCTTGGTGTGAGAAAGAAATGGAGGGATGCTGGCTCCATTGCTCTCGATGTCTGTGCACTGACATATGGGCCTGCTGAGGTGCATTAAACATGGCCTACTGCTATCCCATAGCCCACCACTCTTTCCCACAGCTTCCCCCATCAAAACATACCTTCCTCTCATTCCATTTTACGATATCCACCATGGGGATGCATATGACACAATGCTTTGGGTGGGTCATGTCAGCGTGTGTGTGTGTTGTGCCATGCCTCGCCACTAAGGATTTTGGCTTGTTGTTTGGTTGAACAGGAAACTGAGGTGCTTCCAGACCAGACACTGCTCCAGCTAGTAGAAGACGCTGAGTGTGGGAGGAAAAATGCACACTACCTGGAGTTCTTTTTGGCTTTAGCCATCTGCAACACTGTAGTGGTTTCAACAAAAGCAGCCCAGAGACAAAGGGTAAGAGAAGTGATCATGATAACCTTGCAAAGGACAGCGCTATGCTCTCATGAACTGAGTCACAGCACAAAAACAGCCTTGATGTCAAAATAATAGCACTAATAGTGCACCATGCACAGTGACTACTCCTGGAAGCAGAGTATATGTGTCTCCATCCCCGATGCCCGGCAGATATTATTATGTCCTGTATGACTAATCCTACTCTACCTACTTTGAAACAGCTCAGTGCTGCTGTGAAAAATGAGGATATTTATGTGCATACAAGCAGCAGAAGATCTGTTCTAGTTGTATGCTATTAGAACTTTCTCCTCTTAGGCCAGAGGTCATTCCTTGTTTGCAGTCTCAGTCTTAAGCTGTGTGAACTTAATAGAATGGTTTGAGAAAGGTCTTTTTCTCAATTTATCTTGAGAAACCCATGCCAAAACATTTTTGTCCAAGGTGTAAATGTAAATGTCTTCAGACCATAATAAGATTCAAAGAGGGAACCAGGCTGGTTCTAATTCATTTGATTAGCAATGGTACAGCAAGGTAGTTGTGCCCTGGGGGAGGTTATGAAGACATATTTTAACAGAAATGACAGTGAGAGATTTGAATGATGTGTTAAAATTCTGGCTGCCAATTAATCAACTGGTTCCCAAATTGAAATGCAAAGAGCCCCACAGGTGACATCTTTACTTAATGAAAATAATGTGTGACCTATTATTGTTTGGGAAAAAGATAATTAGGCCATGGTCACTACTTAGGTGCAGAAGGAAGTAAGATTATTTCAGTTGTGGTCACTATTTAATAATGCAAAGGAAAAAGATATTGATGGTTGTGGTCATTATTTAGGAATGCAAGGAAACAAGATAGTTAAGATGTGGTCACTATTTAGTAATGCGTGTGAACAAGAAAATTAAGTTTTTGTCACTATTTACTAATGCAAAGGAATGAGATAATTAAGCTGTGGTCACTATTTAGTAATATCAGTAATTACATAATTAAGTTGTGGTCACTATTTAGTAATGTTAGGAATGAGATAATTAAGTTGTGTTCACTATTTTGTAATGCAAAGGAATGGGATATTTAAATTGTGGCTGCAACTTACCAATGGAACAAGATGTAGTAATGATAAACTCGCTACTCTATTGCTATTTAATATGAAGTTATATAGAAACCCTAATGAAACTTAGCTTTTTATCAGCATCAAAATTTAAGTCATATCTTTATTGAAGTCTTTATTTTCTTTGCATAATTTTCAGAATTGTTACAGTGAAGTGATTTCATATGAAAGAACAATAGACTAGACTCCTTAACTAATCAAGGCAAATGATAGAACTTAGAATAGAGATGGCTTAGATAGAAATGGCTGTGGCTTTATACATTAGAGTTAAATAATAAAAAAAAAGTGTTTTAGTTGGACAAACATTTTATTCTATTAATAAAACAAGTATTATGTCCGATAATTAATAAGAAAATATGCATTTAAACTTTATTGGTATGTACACCTTAGCTAAACCAGACAGATTTTCAAGTGCATTTTTCCCCAATGGACTTGGTGGTTACAATAAAATACTCCAATATAGGCCACAGCACAATGAACATGTCCTATTAACATTTGACTGCCATTAATTATCTCATTCCCACATATTACTAAGTTACTCAGTGCCATGACTTAATTATCTCATTCATATCACTTAATTATTTCATTTCAATGCCTTACTAAGTCGTGGCCATGCATTACTATCTCATTCCCACACATTAATAAATTTTGTATAGTTTGTGTATAGAGGTATAGATGTTACTATTGTGGCATCGTAGAAATCACAATATTTAAATAATTTTTTTCCCTTCGTTTTGCCAGATTTCAGAATATCAGAATGTAAACATGATTTTTGTCTTTCAGGCTAAAGCGCGACGTAGCTCTTCTTACTCCAAGAGTTCACGCGACTGTATGGAGGGCCTGTTGAGTCGAGTAGCATCTCTTGGGAAACTGTTCAAACGCAAGAGAAGCACGTTCTCTGAGCCTTTTCAGATGGAGCCCATGGATTTTCCAGTCCTTGATATCCCGAGATTTTATGGTTCTACGGAGCCTGCCTGGACAGGGAGAAATCTCTCTGTGATAGAGGATGTTTGCTATGAGGTCCAGAGTCCTGACGAAGCAGCTCTGGTGCATGCAGCCAAGGCTTATGGCGTCACCTTAAAGGAACGGACACCTGATCATGTAACTGTCCAGCTGCCTCAAGGCACGCTGGTGAAGTTTGACGTGCTGGATATTTTGGCCTTTGACTCAACCCGGAGGAGGATGTCCATAATAGTGCGTCATCCTGAAACCAATGAGATTGTAATGTATACTAAGGGTGCAGACTCTGGCATCATGGGGCGACTGCAAAATTCATTTGAAGGTAGAATCCAAAGGCAGGTTTTGCCAGCCATCTTTATTCAGTATAAGGTGCACAAAGAAACCAAAACAACACTTTTCTTTCTTTCTTTACTTCCCCTAGACAAATCACACCTGAAAAGTGAGAGTAGAAATATTGCATGTAAGATTCAGAAGGACCTTGACACGTATGCCTGTGATGGTTTACGGACCTTGTGCATCACGAGAAAGGTAAAGTATGCCATTATTTCATTTGTATTACAAATTGAGAAGGGTCGTTAGGGTGTCACGACTTCACTGTTAGTAACGGTGTATGATCGGATGGTTACCTCACTGCTGACTTTTTCAACATACAGATTACAATACATGTACATGTATTACCACCTACTAATTTTTTTTACCCACTTGAGTTCCTTACCCCAGAGATTCTCATCCCCTTTGTATCTTGACTAGTTTATCATATCATGAAAATTTCAAACCATAACACTCATAGTATTGAGTTGTTTCAGACAAGAGCTTCAATATGTACATTGTCTCTGCCTTTCAATATTGTTAATTTGCTCTCTCATCCAATCTCTCACTTTTTACTCTTTAAGGTTGTAAGTGAAGAGGCCTATAGGAACTGGTTAGTTGTGAGACAAGAAGCCATGTCAGCCATAGAGAAGAAAGAAGAGCTACTCATGGACTCTGCAGCATACATAGAAAACAACCTCACACTGCTGGGTAAATTGAAAAATAAGAATAATAATGAAAGAAATAGTCAGTACTTTCTTTTGTCCTGTTATAAAGTATAATGGTGACAGAAATGGTGTTTGGCATCCACAGTATGCTTGGCATTTAAGTATGTTAAATGTGAAATACATTTGCAAACAGGGGCCACTGGAATTGAGGACCGTCTGCAAGAAAATGTTCCAGAAACCATCCAGGCCTTGAGGGAGGCAGGAATCCAAGTATGGGTGCTGACCGGGGACAAACTTGAGACAGCCGTCAACATTGCGTACTCCTGCAAGCTACTGGACCATAATGACCTGGTGTTCACTTTTAAAATGACGAACAAGGTGTTAAACTCAATATACCTTTGATACCTTTGAGTCTTGTCTGCATCGATTGACCATTAAAGCATGTTAGGATGCTCAGTGCGGCCATGTTTTAGATGGTGTAAGAGTGCTTCTAAGCCTCTGAGTGCTCCATCATCCATCCTGTTAGTCTGTATATAACCAGGGTATATCACTCCCTCAGAGAGAGGAATAGACAAAAAACAGTTCTATGTGCTGGAAGTCCTGACTGAAGGGTTGTATTGAATTTAACTGGGGCAGGTGACACTTTTCGTCACTCTCAGCCCTCAGGGCTTGAGCTCCATGAAATCATCCGTCGAACATTTACGACATTGCCTCAAACAAGCCAGTGATTTGGCAGGCATGCTGCTTCTTTATGCATTTGTCTCTGTCCCCAAGCCCTATTTTGAGAGAGTAGGTCGGAAGTAAATTTTCAAATGTGAAAGGCTTGTTTGACTGTGCTGTAATCCTATTTCTACAGTGCTGAGGAGGAGAGGAGAGAGCTTCCTTCACACGGAATCTTATTCTGCTCCTGTTATATTGGTTTATTGGGGTGCTGCAGCTAGGCTTTACGCAAGCAATAAACAAGAAAAGAAATAACATTGTTGACACAGTATCTAATGAGTATAATGTTTTCCTGGATCGCTACTGCCTAAAATGCCAAAGACTAAAATCTATTGTTAGTTTGATCAAGAATTAATTAGTAGAAAATTCATGATGTGCAACATAAATTGCATCATTTGCATATTCTTCCAAATCCACATGCACTTAGGCTACTAGCATTCATAAAAATGGATCTAGTTAAAGCAACGGCAATGACAACAATTTATTAACATTTCAAATATACTTGATTTGACATTATTTATTTGTTATGAGAGAGTTAGTATAAACCCAGAATAACAGTCAATTAGCCATGTACCTATAAAACTAAATATGAACTATAACAACTATAACAACTTAAGTGGTTAATTGTATTTTTAAAATAAGGACATATTTCAAGGCCACAAATGCTCTTGAGGCCATTAATCATTATGTTGTGGCCTTGAAATATATTCATTTGTGGCCATGCCTTATTTAAAAACAACAACCATGTTACCTCAGTTACAAAAGTCATGATTATGTAACTTGAGCACACGACTCCACTCACAGTTTATTATTTAGTGGAGAATTTGCTAATGGTGATGCATGCCACTGAGGTCTGCAATGCAATGGCAGTGACTTCGGTTTGACTTTAAGATTGAAGTAAAGTGTAATATTATTGATCATCTCCATGTTTAGGGTCCTATAACCACAAAGTCTAATTCAATTGATTTTTTCAGAATCTCACACGTTTTAAAATAGAATTGTATGTACAAGTTAAGTAAATTGTATCCATAAAATAAGTCTAAAGAAACTTAACTCATGACCACCTTAGGCCACACCTTATTAAAATTAACCAATGTCTTTATAATTATGATCTCACATAATATACTGTAATTATATTAAATTAAATTACCCTAATTATGCTTGAGAACCATGGATCTAGAAATCATTTACATGCAGTAAATAGTATGAACTTAAAATACACTATATGGCCAAAAGTATGTGACACTTGACCATCACAGCCATATGTGCTTCTTGAACATCCCATTCCAGATTTAGTCCCTCTTTTCTGTTATAATATCCACCACTCTTCTTGGAAGGGTTTCCACTAAAGTGCTGGATGAGGAGGCCTGGGGTACAGTCAGCATTCCAGTTCATCCCAAAGGTGTTCAGTGGGGTTGAGGTCAGGGCTCTTTCACTCCAAACTTGTCAAACCATGGAGCTCATTTTGTTCACAGGGGCATTGTCATGTTGGTACAGGTTAGCTCCAGTGAAGGGAAATTATAATGCTACTGCATACAAGGACTTTCTATACAATTTTGTGCTTCCAACTTTGTGGCAACAGTTTTGGGGAAGAAGCACATACAGTATGGGTGTGATGGTGAGGTGTCCACATACTTTTGGCCATACAGAGTATTCGCTATGAGTGAGTAAGGAATTGTCTAATTTGGGCTGCATGGTGCATTATACATTGTACTAATCCTAACTCCTCAGCAATTTTGGTTTATGTGAATGGTAAGCAAAGCCGAGCTTCGTTATTATAATTTGATAGAAAATCATAGCACAGTCTAATGGGGATAATAATGATGATGAAATATAGTTTCACACTGCTTTATAGAGAAACAATTTAATTTCAAAATTATTAAAAATGTATTTGCTCAGTCAAGGCAATTAACTGCTTTATAATTTATCATTAAAGCAAAATGTGTTTATTTTTCCATCATGTACAAAGGTGAGTCGAATGAAAACTTTAAAAGTTTGACATAAATCAGAGAAACAGTACATTCAATTTGTAGTTCAAATAAAATAGAATATAATGTAGATAAAATGCAACTGTTCTCAATAACCTCAAATTGCTACCTTAAACCAAAATTGCAATACAATGAAAAAATAAGGGTTTCAATTGACTTATAAAAAATGTATATATATTTTAAATGCCAAAACTGACAAACAAGGAAATCTAAAAACTCAAGGTCTTTTAAATGAAAATAAATTAAATTAAATTATATTTTTTACTTAATTAAATAAATGCCCTTGGAAAGATTGAAGATAAACGTGCTGTGAATCAATCAATACGGTTCCCACGTTGGGCCTCATTTATCATTCTTTTAGCTTTGTGTAAGTGTTATAAGTTGTGTGTAAATGTTTTCATGGGCTAAACATAACATAAATAAAGATTTACAAGCTACTTAAAGTTTTACAAAAATTTCAGTGGCACTGATTTTCTTCATACATTTTTATTTTATTTTTTTTTTTTGCCATAGAATTTTTATTGGAAAATCGCATTGTACATATTATAACACCCCATCCAACAACCCCCACCATATCCAGACCCACCAAAATAATCACAGCCAAAACCAAAAGAAAGAAAGAAACAAAAAACAACAAACAAACAAACAAAAATACCCAAACAAATAAAAAAATTTTAAAAATTAAAAGTAAGTTTTACCGTATAGTATTTACCGTATACCTTCTATCCACCTCCAGAGTGCGTACATCAGTGAAATAGGTAATAAATTGTTGCCTTTTCCCAAAAATGATTCACCCCTGCCTCTGATGTTATACTTGATTTTTTCACGTTTTAAAAAGGAGATGAAATCTTTTAAGCCAGACTGATATAGAGGGGGGTTGTGGAGAGGTCCAAGTAACTGCACCGAGCAAGTAACAATGCAAAAGCCACAACACTAGCTTGTTTATGGTTCAGAGGCAGATGCTGAGATTTTCTTCATACATTTGTGTATACATTATTAAATGGCAATTAGCCATAAATGACCAAATGTGGATTTATATTTAGCAATGCTCACAAAATGACAACTAAACATCACATTGGTTACCATGATTTAATGCCAGTCAGATGAAGTACACATTAGTTAGTCTCCTTACCCATACATACACATACACAAACTCAGGAGTTTTCATAGGATACAAATATTATTCCGATCTAACAGGATTTTCATAAATACCACATTTCTTATACTCCTGAGAATGTATTACGAATAAATGCATTCGTATTCGTATTGATGAATGAGGCCAATTGTTGACACCCATAAAAGCAGCAGGTCTCCCTTACCACATTAATCCTAATTTAACTCCAGCACTAGCCCTATTTGTTAGTATGTAAATCCATAAATCAGGCATAATAACACAAGCTCAGAGTCTCTATCCTTCCTTGAACTGAATGATGTGCTCTAGCCTGTATTTCTGTCCATCTCTTGTCTCGCAGGACGTCTGTAGGAGCATGCTGAATGGAACTCTGAGTGAGATGCCGCGGTATCAGGGTGAGATGCCCAGAATTGGGTTGGTGATTGATGGTCAAACCCTGGGCATGCTCCTGGATAACGATCTGCAGGCTCAGTTCTTGCAGTTATGCCAACACAGCCACTCTGTACTGTGCTGCAGAGCTACGCCGCTGCAGAAGGGCAAAGTCGTCACACTGCTGCGTGACAGGCTCAAGGTCATGACTCTTGCTATAGGTAACACTAGACCTTTTTATATGGGATGTCAGGTATCTGATTTACATTGCAGTACGTGCAGATTTGTTGGCATGCCATTGTTATTTTTAAATATGAAGACATATTTTGGTCTGCTCCTCCAGGTGATGGTGCCAATGACGTAAACATGATTCAAGCAGCAGATGTCGGAGTGGGAATATCAGGCCAGGAAGGCATGCAGGTTTGTATTCTATCTTCTAGGTGCTTCAGTGGGTATTTTCAGACATGTCGCTAATAGGATAAAATGACTCATATCATTCACTAATCCATTATTGAATGACTGCGTGCATGTGTGTTTGTGTGTGTGTCTGTGTGTGGTGTGTGTATTCAAAAGGCTGTCATGGCCAGTGACTTTGCAATATCTCGCTTCAAACACCTGAAGAAGCTTCTCCTGGTTCACGGTCACTCCTGTTACACACGGCTGGCAAACATGATCATCTATTTCTTCTACAAGAATGTGGTAAATATAACAGTGACAGGAAGCTTTCTGTGAAAGTCACTGTAAATGTGAAGATGTTTTCTATTTCTGGTGCTCAAATATGAGAGCTATTTTTTTTATTATTTGTTCTTTTTTCATTATGAAATATCTACCAAGACAGATACACGGTCCATGTATGATGCATTCTTTCGTTTTTCATTTTAAAATGAAGATGGGAAAACAAGGCAACAGTGGGTTTTTTTTGTTGTGTTTTGGTTTGTTCTTTTTTTTTCCTTGGCACAAACTAAAAGAAAATTAAAATTCTTTTTTTCATGAAGTTATATTAAAAAAATACAGTATTGAATCATTTTTAATTAGTTCTACTAATTTCACCACACAAAGTTTAATTAAAACTTGAATCCAAATAATATATATATATATATATATATATATATATATATATATATATATATATATATATATATATATATATATATGTATATATATATTTTTAAAACCCTACTTTATCGCATTTTACTGTTTGCAGAGTCAGCCAAATATGTACTCTGGTGCCCATCTGGCACTGAGATCACACTTTTTCCACATTCTGGTGTTTGATGTGAACATTAACTGAAGTTCTTGACCTGTATCTGCATGATTGTATGTGTTGTTCTGTTGCCACATGGCTGACTGATTGGATAATTGCATGAATGAGCAGAAATGAACACAACATACATGGACATCATATACCTCTGCCTTTTATCCAACTTTATCTGCTATTTTTATACCATGATTGCAGCTCTAATGGTGAGAATTTCAGTGTAGTAGCGGTCTATAGGCATTCACCTAATCATTATCCTCGCAGGCTTACGTCAACCTCCTGTTCTGGTACCAGTTCTTCTGTGGTTTCTCTGGCACGGCCATGATTGACTACTGGTTCATGATTTTCTTCAACCTCTTGTTCACATCCACTCCACCCATCATGTTTGGCATCATGGACAGGGAGGTTTCTGCCCACATGCTCCTACACCTGCCTGAACTCTATAAAAGGGGTCAACATGCTGGGGTGAGTTCTCAAATATAGACACTTTGATTATAAGCACACAATCACAGTCTACTGAGACTGCAGGGTATGGATTTTATTTCCTATTACGATTATGTACAGCTACAATAATACATCTGCCAGGACTTGGCATTTACATGTCAGAGTAATGGCACTATATTGATAAATAATTTATTCAGCTGCTGCTTTTAGCACACCCTCATCAACTTTCCCTCATGATTTGAGGGAGTAGTGTGCATCACATATGTCAAATAAATGCCCACTTGTAGCACAAGGAGAAAAATGTAAAGGAAACAGTGTAGTTGAACGGCATCGAATCATATCAGCTTGCTAACTAGAGTAAATAATGAATCTGTCATGTACAGCTGAATCCCAAATTAAACAGAAAATCAGATCTTTTTGAAATTGTGAAGTATGAGGCATACTAGTGCTCCTCTTTTCCCTTCTAAACAGCTTTGTCTGCTATTTTCTCACTTCATAAAAGGGAAATTGCATCAGATTATAATACCTTCTGGGGAAATTCTGCTCCTGAAGTCTACAGTCGTGTTGACTCATGCTTTAAAGGGCTTATCTAACAAGCTTCAATTTAACTGTTACGAAGTAACCAAACAGCCCTTAAGTTGCAGGCGAGTCAACAAGAGCATATTAAAAACAGTACTAAAAGGCATTGAAAGAATTAGGTACAAAGATACCTATCGTTATTGCCAAGCCAGTTGTGTGATTGGTGAAAGCATCTGAGAGCCTACTGTTGTTTACCTGATCATTATATCCAAAGCAATTGAGACCAGGATACAACTGAAGAGTTGAGTTGGGCCCGGCAGTGGCAGTTTGGTGGTGCTGTGATTTGAACTCACACTCTTTCAATCAGTACCCCAGTAATCCAATGTAGTCAAATACCTTAAGCAGTAAGCTGCCAAACTCTTAGGGCTTAACATCACTTGCAGAAAAATACACACAAGCTTCACATATGAATAATCACGTGATTCATATGATGTGTTTGTTTTTACATGTGACTTTTTTACCTCAATATATTTATTTTCATATACACTCACTGAGCACTTTATTATGAACACTATACGGATACTGGGAAGGTTCTCCCTTTGCCCTTTAAAACAGTCTCAATTCTTCATGGCATGAATTCCACAAGATGTTAGAAACATCCTTTTGAGATTCTGGTCCATGCTGACATGATTGCATCATACAATTCCTGAAGATTTTTCAGGTGCACTTTCATGCTGCGAATCTCCCATTCTACCACATCCCAAAGATGTTCTATTGGATTCAGATCTGGTGACTAGGAAGGTCACTAAAGAACACTGAATCATTGTCACGTTCATGAAACTGTTTTGAGATGACTTTTGCTTGGTGACATGGTGCATTATCAAGTTGGCCCCGAAGGGATGAACATGAAGGTCAGCAACAATACTCAAATAGGCTGTGGCATTCAAGCGATGATTGATTGGTATTAACAGGCCCAAAGTAAACATTCCCCACACCATTACACCGCCTCCACCAGGCTGGACTGTTGACACAAGGAAGGTTGGGTCCATGGATTCATGTTGTTGGCATCAAATTCTGACCCTACCATCTGTGTGCCTAGCAGAAATCGAGATTCATCAGACCAGGCTATGTTTTTCCAGTCTTCAACTGTCCAGTTCTGGTGAGCCTGTGCCCACTGCAGCCTCAGATTTCTGTTCTTGGCTGACACGAGTGGAGCACGACATGGTCTTCTGCTGTTGAAGCACATCTACCTCAAGCTTCAGCATGTTGTGCATTCTGAGATGATTTTCTGCTCATCACAATTATACAGCGTGATTGTCTGAGTTACTCTAGCCTTTCTGTCAGCTCCAACCAGTCTAGCCATTCTTCGTTGAGTTCTCTCATCAACAAAGTGTTTCCGTCTGCAAAACCTCTGCTCACTGGATGTTTTTTTCTTTATTGCACCATTCTGAGTAAACTCTAGAGACTGTTGTGTGTGAAAATCTCAGGAGATCAGCAGTTATAGAAATACTCAAACCAACCCTTCTAGCACCAACAATCATGCCATGGTCAAAATCACTAAGATTTCCTGTTTCCCCATTATGATGGCTGATGTCAACATTACCTGAAGCTGATTGAGTAGGTATACAGGTGTTCTTAATAAAGTGTGTGATGAGGGTCATTTTTTTTTTTTCTACTTGCCAGTTATACTCATGATTAATGTATTTTCAATTGCGATTGTTTACACAAAATTTTATTTTCAGATGTGAAGATTTGTTTAATTGAATTTTACATGATTAATTTATTTTCATGATTTTTACACAAGCTTTGTTAATTTGAATTATTATTTCACTATTCATTTATTTTCACACGTGATTGTACCCTAAAAATTTGTTTATTATCAAATTTGATTTTTTTTTCCCCATGTTTTTTTTATTCAAATATTATTCACATGATGTTGCATGTGTTTACTTGAGCTCACGTGAAATTTCAGGGCATGGTGAAACATGCTGAAATTCACCTTCATGTGTTTTTTTTTTTTAATTACATTACTCACATAATTTCATGTGAAATGTGAGTTGTGGGTCAATTCAAAACATAAGCCTCATTCAAAAATTTTCCTCACACCTCAACTTTTCCTCATTCAAAATGAATCACATTACTATTTTGAATTTTATGTTACTTATTCGTTTATGCATAATGCAAAACATCCTGTGCTATGAGACCCTTTATTTTATTTTATTTTATTTTATTTGTAGGGATACTGTCGTAAAACCTTTTGGATTGCTATCATAGATGCCTTTTATCAGAGCCTTGTTTGCTTCTTTGTCCCATACTGGGTAAGTCAGATACATTTCTTTTTGTTTGGTTCCAGTTTAATGTTCCTGTTCATGCAGTATCTGGGAATTTCTTGACTGGAGCTCTCTTGTACCTTTTTGTAGACATACAAAGACTCTGATGTTGGCATCTTCTCTTTGGGAACCCCCATGAACACTGTGTCTTTGTTCACCATCCTCCTTCATCTGGCAATTGAGATTAAGAGCTGGGTGAGTCATTCTCAATCACCTAATCACTAATACTGAGGTTTTTCTTTCTTGTTACAGTATATTACACCTTGTCCAACTTGGAAAGCATTTCATAATTAGCTAATGAATTGATGAACAGCAAAGACCAGAGAAGTCTACAAAGTAGATTTGGGAACCATTGCTTTATTATTATTGATAGCCAAGCTTAATCCAAGCTGCCTATCTGCGTAATTAGGCATTACTGGCAATGATTTTTTTCCGTTTGTGTTTGGCTGCTATTAGACAGTGGTGCATTGGGTGATCATGGTGGGCAGCGTCTTGATGTTCTTCATCGTGACTCTGGCTTTCAGCGCCCTCTGCATCAGCTGCAACCCCCCCTCAGACCCATACTGGATCATGCAGCAGCAAATGAAAGACCCTGTTTTCTACATGGTCTGCATTTTAACCACAGTTGTAGCACTGCTGCCAAGGTAATTTCATTTTGACGTTGTTCACTATTTATGCTAACAATGTAACCCCAGGAATGAACAGAGAATGCGTTTTAAAGGAATATAAATACAGATATGAATAGGGATCAGGCAATTCCTGCCAGAATGATTCACAGGGCATCTGGTTGAAAATGGAGCATGTGCAATAAAGGAGTAGGGATGCAAAAATAATAGTTACTGGAGTGGAAGGTTTTTACATTCATTTGGGTGTGCACACAAATATGAAGCTTATGGGACAAAGAAATACCACATTAATTTATGTTACTGTAAGCATTATACTGTACATTTACAAGTTTCCTTCATTGATCCTTAGTAACTGCCTGATCAAGGCTGCAGTTGCTTGAATTAGGCTAAAAGTTCATTTACACCTAGTGGTCATGCCTGCTTTGGGTTTAACTCCAAATATAGATTCAGGTAGAATTGTTTGGAGCACTAAACAGATACAGACACAGTTAGTGTCCTTACCTTACACCGCTAATCAGTTCTTTCCTTTATTTGTAGGTTCACACTGCATGCCCTGAGGGGAACACTAGTGCCCTGTGACCACCTCAAGGCAAGGCAGATAGACCAGCTGCCTCCAGACCACCGGGACAAGTGGCTCAGAGAGTGGAGGAGCCTCAAAGACTTGTGTAGCTCCTACCCTAGCCTGTCTTCCTCCACACGTAAACGCTCCACCGCAGCTGCAGTCCACAATGCAGCTTAATGTTTCAGCACTTTCAGCAATTATATAACGTACAGGAGAATGAGAAGCGTATTTCCTCACTGCAGTCTGTAGAGCGATGACGGATTCGATCCACTACATACTGGAGGTTGTAATCCTATCCCTAACCTTAACCCTAGATGAATTACTGAGCGACATACTGTCTCTGCCGCCGTTCTGGAAACCAACCACGGTGCATGCATGTTACAACATCCAGAACATAGTGGATCTAATACAGTATGTCATAATGCTACAGGCTGCAGTGAGAAACTCTTGAATGGGAGCACATGAACTGGCTTTTTTATTTTCCTGAGACAGAACATTTGATGATAATTTTACACTTTGGCAAGCTTGAACTTTTGCCCAAGTGTGCAAGGGTTTTCAAAAACAAAAGTGAAGAACTCATGTTTATGCAAAAATACTTTAATGCAGTGTTAACAATATTGTGAGTTGTTCTCAGTCAAGGGAATAACCCGAACAGCTAGGAGCTATGCTTGTTTAGTTTCTGAATATGCTTCCTCCAGCCTCTTCTCCACTAACAACCCTCATGGAATAAATGTGGAATCTGATTCCAAGCACACCTCTGAGGTTCTTTCAAGCTCTGGGAGAAGTTCAGACTATTATGCTGCACATTCCATGTTGGCCGATCAATGCACCACCCATAGTTTCTCAGCAAACACTTCAAGATGAGCCGCCTTTCTGGACTTGGTCATTTGAAGTGGCCTTGACTTCCCTGTGAGAAACCTACTTTCACTGTGAGAAACCTCATTTGTATTCAGAGGCGCTTCGAGCTGCTCATGAAATAATTGAGGATTGCAGATGTTACATAATATCTTGGTATTTTCAGTTCATGAATCCGTGTTGACAGCAAGCTGGGCTTGATGGTGAGAGACAGAAACACAAGTACTGCACCACAATTTAGAAGCATCTCTGACTTTTGTTATATTACTTGATATTAATTGTTTACAATTATATTTGACTAGATTTTGTGTGCGTGCGTGCGTGTGTGTGTGTGTGTTTGTGTGTGTGTGCAGGAATACATATACCACTTAATTGTATCTCTGACCTGTCTCTGACGTTTTTGTCTTCAAGGAGATGGTGATGAACCAACACAAATGGCCGCATACTGAGATAAAGCTGAGCAAATCTCAGTCTTCTCTTCCACCTCTTGCTTAAGTGCCCTCTGTAGCTGAAGCTTGCAACAAAATGGGTCTAGGAGTGATTCGATTTGGAGAGCTCGTTGCATTTTTATGTAATGATGACAGAGCCTGAATGTGTGGACCATTTTTGCCATCTTGTGTTGGATTGTTGTACTGCAAACCGTATATGTACTGTATATATTAGAGAGACAGGAGGAAGAGAACAAGATGGATGTTGTTTCATTGTCAGTGGTACAGCTTTGCATTATCTCACAATGTTTGTTAACTTTGATCAGTCCATCAGACCAGTAACATCAATAAACATGCTTATTCTCATTCTTGTACATTCTTAGTTTTTTAATATAGATCCTGTGAAATCAAACTGATCAGAAACATTGATATGAAACACATGAGTGATATTAGCATAATCATTTAAGATGGTTTGTAATATCTAGCTACATACAGTGGCCATAGAAATATTAACTCTAAAATACATAAGACTTGTTTTATGTAACTCATCTTCATCATGGATTTTAGTATTTAGTAGTAGTATGGTTTAACCAAATTTTTAAAAAATGATGAAGGATCTACTTTTGACTTTCATATAATTAATTCAATAATATTACCATTATCTTACATTAGACATCAAAAAACTTTATTTTCTCATATATGAATTAAATATGTGGTTGCATATACAAAATTATGTGATAAAAAAACAAAGAAGAAGAAGAAGAAGAAGAACAACAACAACAACCACCACCACCCCAGGTCTAAATGAATCAGTCAGTTCTTTCTTTCTAAAATATTTGCTCTTCTACAGTTATTTGAGAGCCAGCTAATAAATCCACCATAGAAGAATGAGATGCCAATTTCAAACTTCCTGACACATCATGTCAGGACAATTTACTGCCCAAAATTTGCTTGAGTTTGAAAAAGAAAGAAAAAAGCCTTGTCAGCATTGTGCAAGTGAAGTGTTGAATTAAGTCTGTGGTATTTACTGCTTCTGGGAGACTGTACTCTGGTTTGTGTACACAAATAACCTGATTACAAGGCTATGTGTCTATCAAATTTCTTACAATTCAATAATAACCCCCCCCCATGAATCACATATTTTGGAACGGATCATTTTAATGTATATGAGCTTGTGGGCTTTCCAAGTAGTGTTACATATGCTGCATATGCCATGTAGTGTGACAATATAGTAACAAATCCAGAGTTTAGATACTCCATAAAATAATAATCATTTAACTCTGCCCTTACATATCCTTACATTAAGTGTTTGACCACAGTTATTTAACAATTAACCTAACACAAAAAGAACAAAAAGGTAGGAAACAAGACAAGCCCCAATCAAAAGACAGCATATTAAATCATACAGACCAAGAACAGACTTGTGCAATCACAGGTTGAGAGAGAGAGAGAGAGAAAAAACAAGTTTAAAACTTCCTGTTTTGTTGGTATATAAACAGAACCAATACTGCCATTTGTAGCACTAAGAACCTACACTAGCCCACAACTCCCCTCTGTTAAAGGCCCAAAATAAAACGCAGTCATATTCTCTTTCCCTAGGTTGTCCTCCATAAATAATTCACTGTCAATATCTCCAGTCTTTCAATTCAGTAAAATTGTGGTCTAAATGCATGAAAGAGCTTCTGACTCCCTGGAACACAACCTCATATAATTGAAATTGAAATCACATTTCCACCTGAACTATCACCTCTTGTCTTCATTTATCATGTCCAGTTAAACATGTGTGTGCTTTGGAAGAAAACTTTGTCAAAAAAAGAAAAGAAAACCTGCCTATAGTATATAGCAGAGAAGTCCAATCCAGAGGAGTTCATAAGAGTTCATTTTGACAGTGGAAAGTTTACTGTGGGCTAAAAGGGACTTGATTGTAATCAGCGGCATTTATTTTTTATTAACATTTGGAATTTGATGAGCTCGTTGCGAGGTAATTGGATGCTCTAACTTACCAAAAGATCCAAGACTTACCCATTTTTCAGTACATTATTTGAATTGGATAATGTAGAGCTAAAAAAAAAAAAACCCAAACATTTCTGCTGTACTCATAAAGACCATGATGCTCATACTGATACTGATGCTTCAACACACTCACTGCTGTTTGAATTTGAATTTATAGTATACAATTACTATCCAGTTTCACCCAGAAGAGAATGGAATTCATCTAAAGTCTGGTTTCTTCATGTCGGCTCAGGCAGATTTTCCTCACCAGTCTCCACTGGCTTGTTTATTAGTGACCTAAAACTACATATTTTGTATTTTTGTAAAGTTGCTTTGTGTCTATTAGTCATTTACTGTCAGAGATAGATTAGGTATTCTTTTGTGTATCTGTGCTCAGAGCATTTGTGTATTTTGCTGCTTGAGCCAGATAGTTTGATAGCCAAACCACAGACCAAGAAACACAAGTTACACCCTGAAGGCAAGCAGATATCTTTCACCCCTTATAGTATGAATACTATTTTATTTATTTATTTTTTAAATATGAATGCTATTAAAAAACAAAAACAAACGAAAAACCAGAAACACACAAAAAGCACCTGTTACTCACTAACCAGCTGTCATACAGAGTTCTATAGAGAGCAAATAAATGCCTTACTTTATTTTCTCTGTTAAGACAGAGAAAATAAAGCTAAAATTCCAGCAATCTTGAATCCTGAATCTCTATCTCTCTTGATTGGCTGCCAGCTCTTGTCTGTCGCCATGGAGTCAGTCTTCTTTCACACCTAAAATTGGGGCTTGATGACATCTGAAATTTCCAAACAATTCACAAAATTCACAGTGACTCAGCAGCTTGGGGGGAAAATTAAATAAATAAAATACATAATAATAATAATAATAATAATAATAATAATAATAATAAGTATTAGAAGAAGAAAAGCTGTGTAGTATCACAATATCATCATCATTATTAATACTATTATTATAATCACATTTTGTGTCAATAGTCATGATATAGTTTAACTAAAAAGCAAAAAAGAAAAAAGAAAATAAAACCCTGTAGCATTATTAGGGAAGATACTGCATTCAAAGTGCTTGGACACCACTGTGGATATGGTCTGTGCTCCAGCTGCTGTCCAGTAACAGAATCTATGAAGCTGCAATATGGCAGATTACACTCTCTCAAACTAAGGGATAGAAGACTCTGGCAGAGCGATCCAATGCACATCACCTCATGACTATGGATGTCTAGGCCTCTTATACAGGATGAAGTAGATGAGGATGTTATGTGAGTGGAGGATCAACATATTGCAGCTGCTCTTCCTGATGGTGCAATGCCGTCTGGGTTGGCATCACACTCGCCATGATAATGTGCAGCTGCTCCAGGTCCTACTCAGAGAAGCCTTTACATGATATTATAATATACATTCATAACTTACTTCCTTTCACACGGTGTTAAATCAACTGCTTCCAAGTTTATTTCTACCTAAATGAGATCTACATAGGTGCAAGATGGAGAGATGATGGACAAATGAGCTCATTGAGTACTGGAAACCTTAGTCGAACCAAGTCACGAGGAAGATTTATCTCATGCAAGGCCCCAGGTGTCAATTCTCTTTTAATTAAAGTCTTTAAACACTTTTCAAATAATCAGTACCCTTGAAGTGGAGAGTACCATTCGGCTATAAAGATTCTGTTACGTGATGGCAGAAGGCATTTTTGTCGTGATCGTGAAGTAGTATACATGCTGTGTTATACATGTCTCGTTATGATCTATCAAGTCCAAAATACAGTACATATACAGGTAGAAATTTATAATCACTCTTCCATACATCAGTTTAGAATGGGTCTCAACTACAGAGGTGGTTGGATTTCTTTTTTTGATCCTACTTGCACAAGTAATGATTTCACATGTACCTGCCCACTATATCCCATTTCTAACTAATTTAGTTGGTTTTATTTCCCAAATTATAAATATATCATTGCACGACCCTGACCAAGAAGTTAGTAAGGCCTGAGTATCAGAGTGCTTTAAGATAACACTGTATATGGCTTTCACAGGTTCTAAATCTCAACTCAATTGGAGAGATTTTGAAGCATTGTCACCCAAATGATCTGATTTCTTAATAGTTCACATTAAAACCTTCAAACCCCCCTCCCATTCATTGCCACTGCAAAAGCTTATAATTAGCAAATACTGCTGAACCATGATTCAATCAAGCCCCACCCCCAACCTATTTCATGATATACTGCACCCATTCTCTTATCATATCATATCATTAAGAGGCACATGTGCATTGACTTCTTACACAGTTCCTTGACCTTACACATCTGGGCAATTAATTTCCAAAAGGATCTGAAAGAGGCTGAATAATATTAGTGCCTCCTGTAATGTATGCTTTGAATCATAAATGCTTTAGATTTATGCTCCTCATTTTCTAAATGGAAAAAGTATAAATCTATATTATAATAAAAACAACTAAATAGAGATGATTTTTTTTTTTTTTTTTTTTTTTTTTTTTTTTTAAAACACATACTGATCAGGAAATATTAATAAAAATCACTTATAAGCTTATACCATAAGTACAATACTCCACTTGCGTACGAACATCATAAGTATCCCTAATGAGATCCCAACTTTCTCAAAGTGAATATGCAATCTAACAGAGTACAAATAGTTCACAAATAAATAAATAAATAAATAAATAAATAAATAAATAAATAAATAAACAAACCACTCACAGACACAAAGCAGAGGAAATTGAGATTTATAGAAAATCGGAAATATTTTATAGTAAAATACAAAAATTGCTGATCTAACAAAAACTGTCATACAAATGCAGAACTTGATTTTTAAAAAAACAATGTCCATTTTGATTATTTACTGTCTGGCAGTGTTTTCTGGTTTTTAATTTTAATGTAATTTTTCCATAATTTACTTCAGTGAATTACATCATTTTATGTATTGGAAAACTCAGCTATTGTTCCCCAAATGTTAGTGGATAATGTTTTATGTTTAAAACACTCTAAAAATCATCTTAAAATTTCACATTTGTACACGGCTCATTTTCAGTCTGTATTGGATCGAGCAAACAGGTCACAGATAGTGAGGTGCGTTTTGGACACAGCCAGAGCAGGATAGAGAGGCTCAGAGAACTCGTGTTGGAAGCTGTACAGTAAAGTAAGACTACCTTCTTCACCCACACTGAAGAATGACAAGCTACCCTCCTCAAAATCCAAAAGTACCCCAACCTTCTGCAGTCCAGTGGCACACACAGGTGAGGTTGCCTTATCGTGCAGCGCTTCCACCTTGCCCTTCTCATAAACCAGGCACCAGGAATTTGGGTAGAAGCCAAGACGGGAGGCATCCTTCTGCCCCTTCCTGCCTATGCGCTCATCACAAACACCCACTTTCCAGCGGCCATCGTCTACAGATACCTCCACCTCCCAATAGTGGCGGCCCTGGGACAGTGCTATCATACCCAGCACCTGGGGGAAGACGCTGAAGCGAGCCTCTAGATCTGGGTAGTCCTGCTGTGCCTCACTGTACTCCACCCGCCTGTCCTCGGCAGAGAGCAGCAGCTTCGGGTGAGCCGTGTCAGGGTCCAGGGTCGGACTTAAACCATCTGCAGGTAGTATAGGTTTTCAAAAATTAATCTTAAATAATTAAAAATTAGAATGGGCTATGGACATTTTCAATTATTAGTACACACAAGTGCATGCAAACACAGACACATTCACAGCCATAAAAACCAGACACACAATCACAAACAGACACAAAAACAGACAGACACCCAGTCATAAAAAAACCCACAAAAACAAAACACACAGAAAAACTAGAGAGAGATGCACCGATACTAAATTTCTCGGCCAATACCGATAACCGATTATTCAGAGTGATATCGGCCGATACTGATAGTTCTGACATTTATGCCTTCTTTTAAGTTAATAATAATTCCACAATTCTGAAAGAAATGCAAATAAAAACTTTATTCTCTCCATTTCAACAAGTTGTTTCACAGTAACTGGTCTCATAAACAGAAAACACATTTCTCTAACATTAACACATGAACTCAATTCTGAAGATTAAAGTAAGAATTCTTGTAAATTAATAACGTTCAATAAGATATTAACATTGACTGAAATCTAAAAAACCTCCTGTTAGTCTCACATTCACTCTCCACATTTCTATCTCCGCATTTCTACTTCATCATTAACATTAAACTGGTAATATATAATATCAACTTTTTATATATATGAACATTAACTGGATATGAAATACACTACTCTACAAATATATTTTTCTGTGCAATACATATTTTTGTCAACTCATCTTCATTTAAATCTTTCAACGGTGTACTGGAGCTTTAACTCAGCGTGAGTAGCGCGGCAAAAAATAAATTTAGACTCGACGCCAAAACGCCCGCTTCACTGTTTCAGCGACCGGTGTAAAATTCAGTGTAGAGATTAGAGATTAAAAACTGCAGTTTTATCGTCATTCCACACGAGAGACACCTTTACACACAGCACGAAATCGATGTGTTTTCCCGCCCTCTTTTGATCTGCCCTGATCAGATGTTTATAAATTATCGGCCGATGGCCCATAGCGTGAAAAATTGCCTACATCGGTGCATCTCTAATACAAACACACGCACAAAAACAAACACACACACACACACACCCACACCCCCAGTATAAGCCTACTGAACCCTTTGCTCTGTTCAGTTATCAGTGATGTATGATAGTAAGCACATTCAAATATGGAAGCAGTAATAACATATTTTCTGTCCTTAGACAAGTGAAACACTCACACAGCAGCCTAAACGGGTCTCTGTGGGGCATGGAGATGACTACAATGTCCAGTCTCTTTTCTGTCCATTCCTGAAGGCAGTCCAGTCTGCCCTGGTTCACTTCCTCGACTGACTCCAGATTCTCCACAGGGTTGGACAAGCCGTTCACACTAGAGGAGGGTGAGGGATCTTTTACTTAAGGTTTACATTGCTATTTTGCACATATTTATTCTACCATCTTCGAAATATGTAGTCATACATCATTTATATTACTGATAAAGCATGTTTATTAAGTAAACACATTCTGCACAATATGTTACCTTGTTCTACTAGATCTACTCTTAAATTGACTGCTGTGATGGTGGGAAGTGTTAGAGCTCTCACTCAACTATGATTTTTCTTTTTTTTTTTTTTTACCCTGAGTATCCTGTGTAAACTGACATGACAAAGGCTAAAGTCTAAAAAGTCCAAAGTCTATTCATTGGGCAAATGGTACATACATCTGATAATATATCTTGTGACATTAATAGTTGCTGTCAATGACGAATCATTTTCTATCAAGTAGATACAAGACAATAAAATAGAATCCTAAAAGAATGAATATTCATAATTTCTCACTGACACTGTAATACCCAGACTGGTTAATATGTCTATAAAGCTAGGAAAGTCAAATTAATTTCAGTAAAAAATAATGTACTTACGACTCCGTTATTTTTCTGTACTCCTAAAAAGGAAAAATACAAAGTTATATTACTTTTTACAATAAATCTGACTATGGTTCTGTAATCTCACTACTTATATTCCCTTCTTCATAAACTGTTCGTCAGCCTGTGTAGCTGTTCGTACCAGGATGAAGGCCTGGTCCTGAACCCGTGATGCCCCCTGTGCGTCAGCTAAATTAATCAGTGGTTGGGAAGTGCGCTGAATGGTTGTAAGGGCTGGATTGAGAATGTCGAGTTGTGCCTGGATGCTCCTCAGCACACGGTTCTCTTCCTTTGACACACAGTATAGGGCCTGCTGCTCCTCGATCTTCAGAGCCTCTCGCATGGCCTGATATTGCTGCGCTACTGCAGAGCGTACACCCTCTAATGACTCCTAATAAAAAAGAAAAACAAAGAAGGTGCAAGGTGGATGCACACACTCCACTTTATTAGGAACAGCTATACATTCATGCACTTCTCCAATCAGCCAATCATGCGGCAGCAGCACAATGCATAAAATCAACTTCATATTTTAGGACTGTAGAGGAGTTAACTTGAAGGCCTTCTTAATAGCAATTATAATTTTTTTTTATATATCACAAAAAATATATTTTATAAACAAATACAATATTTTACATAAATAAAAAGGTATCACGGTAAAGTTTAAGTTTTTATTTCAGCCACATAATGAGTCTAGCATGATGCCTTCAAACTTCACCTTTTGGACAATAAGAACCTCGTCACGTAAATACAGCATCACATACCTGAACGCTGCGTTTCTTCTCTGTGAGCTTCTGCACTTGGTTTAAGATGGCTGCTTCCTTTGTCTGTATCTTTTTCATATCACTTTTTAGACAGGCCTGAAAAATGGGCAAAGTCTAAGTGAGAAACAAAACCTTGAAAATACATTAGGTGCTGGCTCAATGTCCAGGATTTTCTAAAGCAAAATATGCAATAAAGAACAGAACTGAAAAAGTAGTCAAAAATAGTTGTAATGAATCATTATCTTCACGTTGTAGAAAATTAAACAGGCCTCGACTTAGGGACCCGTCCACACTTATACGGATATTTCTGTAGACACTGAGTCACTGAAACATATGGAGAAATGTTCAAAATCCTTTTTTCCTCCATTTTCAAATGGATGCGGGGAATCACAGCATGAACTGCACATGTCCATTTCTATTAAATAAATGTGAGAGGACTCCATCCATCACTGTTGATGATCAAGATGTTACACTGTGGTCTGTAATTTCTTATTTAATAAACACGTTTGCCATTTAAATTTGTTATTTTATTATTGTGCAGAGCTGCAAGAATATTTGATATTCACTGTACTGATCCTGAATCCAGCACAAACAGTAATGTGGTCAGAGATTTTGAATAAGAATAAGAATCAGACACTGCTGTGGGTGAAGTGCATTTCCAAATTTCACTTTCTCCATCACACGTTACGCGTGCTATTAAAGTTACTCCTGAGGTATTTGATATAACGGTTTATGGCATATCACCTACAGTACAGTGCACCCAAATCTTTGGCACCCAATTTTTTTTTATTTTTAAGTACAAACTTTGTTACAGATTTTTTATTTTATGACTTCTACATTCTTGTCAGTACAAAAAAACATTTTAGATTTCAAGACATTAGATTTCCAGCACAAAATGAAATGTTACAGAAAAATGTTTGTGTGTCAGTAAAGAAAGTAGCATACGTAAGAAACCACTTTTCAGACAAAAAGAAAACAAAAAAACAAAAACAAACAAACAAAAAAAAAAAACACATTGACTACGTTTACATGGACAGCAGTAATCTAATTATTGATCTTATTCTGAATAAGACAATATTGTGATTAAGGTGTTCACGAGTAGGTTTTAGAAATTTCCTTTCATGTACCCGTTTTACATGTTATAGAACATAGAGTGATTAACAGCACACGTCATTACGTTCCCACGCCACGCCGTCCGACGTCCCTCCAGAATTTCACGTATCGACATACAGTTCGTCTTCGTTATGGTACAGTATACAATTTTGGGTGTTTTTAACTTAAATTTTTATGAACGCTTCAAGTGCAGTTAATTATTTGTCATGCTATACATGCTAATAGACAACTGCTTGAAGACGTGGGCTGCATCCCAAACCGTGTACTTACCTACTATATTGTAGCTGAGATACATGCATTTCACCTACTATACAGTAGGTAAGTACGCAGTTTAGGATGCAACAGTGCTCTCTTGTTTGTCGTAAAATGGTTGAGCACTGCCACGTGTGTACGTGTCCGGTCATAAAATGCGGTGAAAACTCCCACATGGCATTAGTATGATTAAGGTGTGTACATGTCTGTAACGCACGTCGATAATGCGACTAAAACAGGAATACTCCACACGTCTTAATTTGATATGTGTTTACTTCAAGTATGACCTTAATCGGATAAGGGTAATTAAAAATTTGTGTTTCCATGCTAATTTCTTAATCAGAGTATCATCTTAATCGGGTTAATATCGGATTAATGTTGTCCATGTAAACATACTGAATGAAGGCTGCTGGATTTTGCTGCACAAATAGGAAGTGAGTGCGACAGTCAAAGTCTCCAGAAGAACTCTGGCTGGTTCTGCAAGACCCTTAATAAATCTTACAGCTCATTTCCTTATAAACCTGCACACATTGTACCGGAGACTACTGTTTTTTTTTCTTTTCCCCAAAGCATCACACCACATATTTAACTTATTACCGTTTACTGCTCTTTATAGTATTTTTATTAATGTAGAAACATTTAATTTTATTACATTTGAAGGCATCTTTGCTCTACAGAATTTCAATGCATGTGCTTAAGACTTTTGCACGGTACTGTAAATGCTTTTGCCTTTTAATGTCGGTGGAAATCATTTTGGAAATGGAAGGGTAACAACTATGTTTTTAAAAATACCCACGTACATGTGGACGGAGCCTCGGACCTTAAAACTTCACCGACTTTAATGAACTGTGCTTATCCAAATTCTCGGTGTCGTACTTACTCTGAGCTCTTTCTCGGCCTCCTTGATGCTGATGCAGGCATGATCCTTGTGCGAGCCGATCACAGTGCAAACGGTGCACACAGACACCCCACAAGGACGGCAGTAGATGCGGTTCATCTCCTGATGCTCTTGGCACCTCCACTGTGACACGTCGTTCACAGCAGGTACAAGAGGATGGCTCTGGAACACGGGTGACTCCAGGTGAACCCGCAGGTGCTCTGAGCACATGGAGGCACCGCACACCAGGCAGGTCTTCACAGCCGTCCTGTGCTCACGACTGGAGCAGTAGTGGCAGACTATCGAGCCACCAGTTGAAGGCCTTTCACTGGATTCATTAGAAGTGCTTGAAGATTTTGGAGAATTTTTTGGACTCCTTGTCTGTTCCTCATTGCTGTTGGAGGAGTTTGCGAATTTCTGTGGGGACTCCTTGGACTTGGTGTTGACTGGCAGTGGTGACTCTTGTTTCGGTATCTGTATTCCACTACAGGATGCGTCACCAAACTTTCTGTCTCTTTGACCATTCTCTGGACATGATATACTGGTTGAAGCCGTGGATACTTGGGGTGTGGTTTGGGTTGAAGAAGTGTCCGGCAGAGGAGACGTTCCTTGTCTTTCCGATGAAGGTGTTTCTGTGGCTGTTTTCTTTTTTGCTGGTGTCTCATTAGCAGATGAGTCATCGATGACAGTGTGGTTTTCAGATGAACCTGTGCCTAGCCGTTGTCCTCCAATGTTCTGTCTGAATGACGACGAGCTAAACTTCCTTTTCCCTAGCAAACTTTTTGACGAGTAATGCTCAGAGAGGCGCTTTCCAAGATTCTTTATGTCTGTCAAATAGAGAGAACACAATGAAATCAAATAAAGATAACAATGAAAGAAAGCATTTTTACAACCGAACTAGAAACAGATATCACTTTATCCGCACATTTATCAGATGCGTAGACACTATCAGTGTGTAGACACTGTTCATTTGAAATTAAAATTTTGTCTTACATGTTTATCTTCTGAATCAGTGACCGAAGGAAAGATTTCCAAACTTTTCAATAATTTGTATAGTTAAAGAAAGTAAAACAGCCTAATAGACCAGATATAATCTTGCAGGTACAGGATTAAACAAAGATAATGAACAGCTCTGCAGAAGAATTGCAGGAAATTAGCCAAGATCTTGTGAGCAACCTGCCAGCAGATTTCCTTATAAAATTGACAGTGTACCTAAACAGTGTACTAAAAACTGCAGTTAATGCAATTTTAAAGCCAAAAGATTATCACAAATATTGTCCCCCACCCCGCTTTTTTTTTTGTTTTGGTTTTTTTACTGTTTATAGTTTTTCCTGTTCTATATTTTTAATATTTGGAAACTTTAAATTTCATTATTTTGGTAGCTGTGTCTTATAAAAGTAGCCAGTAACAATCCGCAATGCTTAAAAACCCTCAGCAATGCTGCTGCACCTGTTATGTTAAGCAATAAAATTTTGACTTTCAATAATAATGAAAGCATTATTATATATATATATATAAAATAATAATGAAAGCATTATATATATATATATATATATATATATATATATATATATATATATATATATATATATATATATATATATATATATATATATATATAATGCTTTCATTATTTTATTTATATTTATATTTATATATATTATATATACATACATACACACACATATACACATATACACACACACACTTGTATTCTTTATACTTGAATGCAATACCCTGGTGGAAATTCTTATATCCAGTGTAGGGCTGGGCGATATATCGATATCGTGATAAATGATTACGCGAAACACTTTCCTGAGATATCGTTGGTATGGTGATGTATTTTTATTTATTTTTTTTAGATTTTTAATCATTACAAATTAAAATGATACTGAATGGTTGTCATGGATTTCACATATTTTCACACTTTGTAGCCATTAAGAAACATATCGTCAAACTCAGTTTAAGTGGTTTTCGTCATTTATTTATTAAAAATATTTATTTTACTTCTGTTTTGCAGACAGTTTGTTAGCTAAATTATATATCATGGTACGCAACGTGTATCATAGAAATGTCCTCAAGTATCGAGATATGATATTTTTGTCATATCGCCCAGCCCTAATCCAGTACCACCCAATCATATTTGTAAGATTTTTTAAAAATAAATAAATAATACCTCCACAGTCTCAAACTGCCTGGACAAAAGTGGACAAAGCTGAACAACTTGAAGATTGCATCAGTCACATATATAATACACATGCAACAATGTTTTTTGAATGTAACCAACTCATTTACAGAGTTTAAGCCTAAAGATCACTTGTATACTACAGAAGTAAAGATAAACATTCAAACTAGCGGGGAAAAAAAGGACTCAATGTCTGTGCTGAAGATTCTTTTAAAACACTCAGTGCTGGTTGACTTTAAAGCATACAGTCGTGCAAGAGTAATGACTCATAATCTCACTATCTGGTGATACTATCCTTTTGAGTCTGGTTCCTCATTGCGGTTGCTTCATGTCCTCTCAGGAAGTTTTTCCTTGCCACTGTCATCTATGGCTTGCTCAACAGGGATCTAAATCTACATTAGGAACACCTGTACACTCATACAGTGATCTAAACAGCCAATCATGTGGAAGCAGTGCAATGGAAAAAAAAAAAAAAAAATGCAGATTTCAGTTAATGTTCATATCAAATATTAAAATGAAGACAAAGTGTGAAGAAAATCTCTGTGACTTTAATTGTGGCATAATTGTTGGTTCCAGGTTAGAGTATTTCATAAACTGGGATTTTCACACACACGACTCTAGAGTTTACACAGAATGGTGTGAAAAACAAAACAATATTGAGTGAGCAACAGTTCTGTGCGTGGAAACGCCTTGGTGATAAGAGAGGTCAGGGGAAAATGGCCAGATTGCTTTAAACTACCGGGAAATATTTAGTAACTCAACTATTCACTCTACAACCCCGGTGAGCAGAAGAGCATCTCAGCAGGAACAAAACATCAAATCTGGAGGTGGTTGGGCTAAAACAGCAGAAGACCACGTCAGCTTCCACTCCTGTCAGCCGAGAGCAAGAATCTGATGCTATAATGGGCCATATGGGTGAGTCCGTGCCCATTATAGCATCAGATTCTTGCTCTCGGCTGACAGGAGTGGAACCTGATGAGGTCTTCTGCTGTTGTAGCTCATCCAACTCACGGTTTGATGCGATTTGCATCCTAATATGCTTTTCTGCTCACCACGGGTGTACAGACTGATTATTTGAGCTACTACAGACTTCCTGTCAGCTCAGACCAGTCTGGTCATTCTCCTCTGACCTCTCTCAGCAACAAAGTGCTTCAGCCTGCACAGGGTGTTGTTTTGTTCGTTTTCCTTTGTTTTGATGTTGAACAAAACTGAAGAAGAATTGTACATAGTTTGTTACTGCACACAAATGGATGAGTTTTATTAGAGGGGTAATGTTTTGCTGTAATGGGGGGGTTAGGGGTGGAAACTAAGACAAAGACATTGCATGTTTATTTTCAAGTGGCTATTATGGCTTTTGCTCTTGTTTTTGTTTTGTTCAATTGAGAAATCTGAATGTTGATTTGTGCATTTGTTCTGGCTTTTTTTTTTTTTTAATAAAAAAAACAAACAAATTAAGCTCATAGAAGGTTGCTTTTTTTTTGCACTATTCTGTATAAATTCTAGGGAATTTTGTGTCTGAAATACTCAAACCAGCCCATCTAGCACCAGCAACCATGCCACGGTCAAAAAGGTCACAGAGATCATACTATTTCCCCCTCCGTTCTGATGTTTGATGTGAACATTCACTGAAGCTCTTGACCTGTAACCTGCATGATTTATTTATTTATTATTTTTTAAATCTGCATTGCCCTGCTGCAACATGATTGGCTGATTAGATCACCTTGCACAAGTGTTCCTATTAAAGTGTGTGTTCCCAGAATATTTCTCTCTCTCTCTCTCATATATATATATATATATATATATATATATATATATATATATATATATATATATAAATAAATAAAATATATATAAATATATATATAAATATATATATATATAAATATATTATAAATATATAAATATATAAATAAAATATATATAAAAAAATTTTGCTTATTTTTAATGGTTGCTAATAAAACCACTTTTAGTGGTTTCTCAAATCTGCCACAGGTATTAAACTAATAACCAAGTACCTATTTGTAGTAACAGGAAATCCACGTCGCAGTCTCGTGATATATGTTTCCAAACACTAATTATGTTTTTAAATGCAGGAATTCGCATCCTGATGTGTGACAGATGCAGGTGCAGTTACACCTATTCAAATTCAAAAGGAGTAGGAATTGGGAATAGCGCCAGGGTCAATAAACAAGCACCTCCCTCGGTCATAAATATGGCGCACTAGTTGTTTGTGCACGGAAATTAGAGCAGTAAAGAAAATATACACGACTGTATAATAACTTGACTAGCTGTAGGTCAGTACTTAAGCGTGTGCCTGTAGATGTAGACGCTCCGTCTGTCTCTCCGAAGAAGTCGGGTAGCTTCCTGATTTCATGGTCGCATTCAAGGCAGTAGTAAGGGCCCGCGGATGCACCGCTCCACAGCTCTTTTACACATTTCCGACAAAATCCGTGTCCGCATTCCAGTGTGATCTGATCCCAACTCTCGCAGTGACACAACGGACAAACTGCGTGGCGATCGGACGGTTTGTCAAGAGAAGAACCCATTACATCGATCAGATTAGTGAAGCAGCGCGGGAACGTTAGTTCGAAAGAAACGAAACAGAGAAGTAAAAAAAACAAAAACGCAAAGGGGGGCGGAGTCTGTTTACGTTTTAAAGCCGCTGCGCACACCAGAGAAGAACCGGAAGGAGAATAAATAAGTCAACGTCGCCGCCATCTTAGAAGGGGCAAGTTGCCAAGTTGAGCCAGTAACTGCATACTAGGCCTGTCCATTTCTTATGCATTTTCATTCCAATCAAGTAGGAGCTACACCTGATAATCTAATGAAAGCGAAGAGTAACTGATTAAATAGGTGGAATCAGGTGTGGCTCTTGCTTGATTGGAATGAAAATCTGCACTCACAACGGCCCTTTCTGATTGGACACCCCTTTTAAGACACCAGGAAACCTATTGTTATTGTTAGGATCCTTCTACTTCTTTTTCTTCTTAGTATAATAATAATAATAATAATAATAATTATTATTATTATTATTATTATTATTATTATTATTGTTGTTGTTGTTGTTGTTGTTGTTGTTATTATCTCCATAAAGTGCCAAATAACAAAGATCTGAATGGTAAAAAGTTTGGAAATTGGGGACATTGATACTACAGGCCACGAGTGACTCCCACACCACAAATGGCCCACCTGAGCCGATAGGTGGCGCTACAGGCCACGCCGAAATCTATGTGATTTTTCCCCCTACACCATAAGTCCAAACTGTCTGAAAATTGGTATACATGCCTTATTTCTCATGGTGAACAAAAAAGCGATAGGGACCCATAAAGTCTGCTATGGTAGATTTCCCAGTACATTGAAAATTTATCCAAAACTACAAAAATCTTCTCCTCATGAACCGTAGGTCCGATTGACTTGAACTGTGGTACATATGTGTGGGGAAACACGTCTTTCTTTAGAAGGATAAGCAATAAGGAATCAAATAAAAATTGGCTGAACAATTTATATTGGTGAATTGACAACTGTTGCACATAATTGTGTCCATAAATCAATGGAACATTAACCTATGGACTTGATCTGTGCCACACACAAAGAGAACACTACAGTTTGTTAACATGTGCGATGGCAACCTCATATCTCCAAAACACAATGACATTAAAGGAATATTATCTTTGATAATATCTGTTATATTATGTTTAACAATATCTTTATCGTCCGCTAGATGGCACCATTTGTCTTGGATCGGGCCAAAGTACTGTGATGAACGCTGGGGGTTTCTCTTTTTTGTTTGGCATTGGCCCCGGCTATCTGAATTTTTCCACATCATCTTCTCTTCCCATTGACTGAAGACAGGGATGATTAAACACACCTGGAGTGGATTACATTTAAGAGACAAGAGGTGAGAGGAAATGGGTTCGGCTGAGTGAACGTGACTGGCTTTTTGCGTGCAGGGGAAGGAAGCTTGGGATGTTTTGTGTTGCTTGAGACCATTAGGGTTTGTCCAGCAATGAAGATAGCTATTTGTGTAGTTAGGCAAGGGTGGGGGTTTATAGAGTGCTGGCTAAAAGATTGTGTGCACAAAGAGGACTCATCACCTGAAATAAAGTGAAGAAGAGTGCGTGTTTTCTTTGGGGCACTGATCTGGCATGGCTGACTTTTCTCTAGACCCTGGGTTGCGGTCTTGTTTCCTGGAAGTGTTTTATATTTTAATTTTCTGTTAGCTTATGTGTTCGGGTTGTGAGTTTTAAAGTTTATATGAACATGATTACAGTGTAATGAACATGATCCGTGTACGCTGGACTGGGGAAGTGCTGATTTTCCCACACTGATTAGTGTTTGATCACGATTTCTATTGTGCCGTTTTTGGGGAATAACCACCAGAGTGCAGTGCGGAGTTAGTTTCAGTTGTGTATCGCCGTTTGGCCTTGTGAGGGCGTACAGAGTAAATGTTTGTTTAGCTTTCTTGAATGTTTTTATGGTTATATTTTTCTAAATAAAATTGTCAAAAATAAATCTTTTTCTAGAAAGTACCGGTGGTGTGATGTACCATCTGTTCTCCATAAATCTGGTTAAACTTCTTAAATAGTTTTATTATAGTAGCCTACATTTCATTCAGATTAGTTATAGCAACAGGAATACATAAATAACGTTAGAATATAATTGTATCAGCACGAAGTAATTCTCCAAAATTCTCACAGACTCCTGATCTTTCTCTACAATGATAATTTGTGGAAAACTACAAAAATTAACTTAAAATCTGCCATTGATCCAACTGTGTTGAAATGTATCTGTGGGATAAATTTATCTACCATGTCAATTTTGAAATGGTCCACCAGCGTGAGGAGGAATCCGCCATTGCTGCGTGCAGCTATTTTATTTTGATGTTTTGTCAGGTTTGTTTGTTTTATGTTTACAGTCTAATTGGGTTTGTTTGTTTTATTTATTTATTCATTTATTTATTTTTGGTTTGGGTGTTGTGGAAACAAATGTCATTGGCTAAAACAGGTGTGCTGGTTAGTTTACTTCCCCAGTACAAGTTGTTCACATTCACAGGAATTGTGGCACTGTTCCAGTGCAACCAAAATTAGACCACCTCCTACAGATTGTCTTTGGTTTAGTACCACAGTGTGCTTCCTGGATCCGCATGACAGCTTTCACATTACCAATGTTTCATGCAAACTGTGCTCCATTTTGTACCAAACTGCCAGTGTGAATACCCCCTTAAACAGGGGTATAAAATATCTCCAATGTCCTCTAGTTGCTGTCTGCAGTACAATAAAAATAAATAATTAAATCCAGCCCATTCCTATGTTGGTGAATGGAGAAGCTAAACCAAGAATTTTAAGTTACTAATTATTTTGGGGAATAGTGTTCGGTCATTTTTACAGTTTGACCTTTACCCCCCTTTATACATATACATACACACACACACACACACACACACACACACACACACACACATACATATATATATATACACACACACACACACACACACATACATATATATATATATATACACACACACACATACATACATATATGTATGCATATATGTATATTATGATAAATGCATTTATAGGACTTATTTGGTGTGGATGACAAAGTGATTGACTGTTTTGGACATGACAGTTGAGCATCAGAAATGTGCACACTCTTTCCAACACACCTGAAGCTCTTGATGGTTCTAAACAACCATCTAAGGTCTCATCAGAAACCATCAAAAATTGCCACAGCTGACTATTTTTCAAGTCATCCAGGCGGGGTATTGGGTAAAGTTTTCAACCAGCAATGATCGCGCCCCGGATTAACCTCATAAGCTACAATATTGCCTCTGCGCAAGAATAAACAGCGCGGCTACAACGCCATAGGGGTACATTCAGAAAGTGATCCATCCGGGATGGTAAGTCCAACAACGTTACTCGGGTGACAGTATGCCAATCACTGATGTAACAGCACGAACGAAGCTTCTGTCATCATTTCGATTGAGAAAAACATGTTCAAGAACTTCCCAACACAAAGATTTCTAGAAAGCAAAAGGAAATTAAACAGGCTGGAAATAAAAGTATTGAATCGAACAGTCGGGCCATAACAAATGCGACATGTAGATGAAATCTGTTAAAATTCATTCCCATACTGGTCTTAAACAACACAGAAAACCTTGAAGTAAAACACGTCTCCACAATCAGCGCAGTGTACAAGTCTCCTTCTAAATAACGAAAAATTTCTGATTACAGGGTGTTTTTCAAGAATTTTGCAACCGAGTCGCATTAGGTACATAAGCCAAGACAGTATCAGCAAAAACCTTCCATTGCTAGTGTAGGAACCAAAAGGGGCGGAGTCAAACACCACAGGAAGATGTCTAAAACCAGGTGCTTTAATCACTAGTTAAATTCCCTTTAGAAATAATCTCAATATGCCATGGCAGACTGTTTTACACTAAAACAGCAACGGAACCGTTTCAAGTTAACGAAACAAAAAATTAAAAGCTAAATACTACCACTACAACATCGCAAACATCTAAAGACACAATAAAGTACGACATAAACGCTCTTTCTAAACGACAAATATTAGACCGACCGAACTCACGTCCACAAGTGCAAAAAGTCAAAAGCACAATTTACTTTTGGTACCATTTTAAAGGTCTCGTCAGAAACCATCAAAAATTGCCACAGCTGACTATTTTTCAAGTCATCCAGGCGGGGTATTGGGTAAAGTTTTCAACCAGCAATGATCGCGCCTCGGATTAACCTCATAAGCTACAATATTGCCTCTGCGCAAGAATAAACAGCGCGGCTACAACGCCATAGGGGTACATTCAGAAAGTGATCCATCCGGGATGGTAAGTCCAACAACGTTACTCGGGTGACAGTATGCCAATCACTGATGTAACAGCACGAACGAAGCTTCTGTCATCATTTCGATTGAGAAAAACATGTTCAAGAACTTCCCAACACAAAGATTTCTAGAAAGCAAAAGGAAATTAAACAGGCTGGAAATAAAAGTATTGAATCGAACAGTCGGGCCATAACAAATGCGACATGTAGATGAAATCTGTTAAAATTCATTCCCATACTGGTCTTAAACAACACAGAAAACCTTGAAGTAAAACACGTCTCCACAATCAGCGCAGTGTACAAGTCTCCTTCTAAATAACGAAAAATTTCTGATTACAGGGTGTTTTTCAAGAATTTTGCAACCGAGTCGCATTAGGTACATAAGCCAAGACAGTATCAGCAAAAACCTTCCATTGCTAGTGTAGGAACCAAAAGGGGCGGAGTCAAACACCACAGGAAGATGTCTAAAACCAGGTGCTTTAATCACTAGTTAAATTCCCTTTAGAAATAATCTCAATATGCCATGGCAGGCTGTTTTACACTAAAACAGCAACGGAACCGTTTCAAGTTAACGAAACAAAAAATTAAAAGCTAAATACTACCACTACAACATCGCAAACATCTAAAGACACAATAAAGTACGACATAAACGCTCTTTCTAAACGACAAATATTAGACCGACCGAACTCACGTCCACAAGTGCAAAAAGTCAAAAGCACAATCTACTTTTGGTACCATTTTAAAGGTCTCGTCAGAAACCATCAAAAATTGCCACAGCTGACTATTTTTCAAGTCATCCAGGCGGGGTATTGGGTAAAGTTTTCAACCAGCAATGATCGCGCCTCGGATTAACCTCATAAGCTACAATATTGCCTCTGCGCAAAAATAAACAGCGCGGCTACAACGCCATAGGGGTACATTCAGAAAGTGATCCATCCGGGATGGTAAGTCCAACAACGTTACTCGGGTGACAGTATGCCAATCACTGATGTAACAGCACGAACGAAGCTTCTGTCATCATTTCGATTGAGAAAAACATGTTCAAGAACTTCCCAACACAAAGATTTCTAGAAAGCAAAAGGAAATTAAACAGGCTGGAAATAAAAGTATTGAATCGAACAGTCGGGCCATAACAAATGCGACATGTAGATGAAATCTGTTAAAATTCATTCCCATACTGGTCTTAAACAACACAGAAAACCTTGAAGTAAAACACGTCTCCACAATCAGCGCAGTGTACAAGTCTCCTTCTAAATAACGAAAAATTTCTGATTACAGGGTGTTTTTCAAGAATTTTGCAACCGAGTCGCATTAGGTACATAAGCAAAGACAGTATCAGCAAAAACCTTCCATTGCTAGTGTAGGAACCAAAAGGGGCGGAGTCAAACACCACAGGAAGATGTCTAAAACCAGGTGCTTTAATCACTAGTTAAATTCCCTTTAGAAATAATCTCAATATGCCATGGCAGGCTGTTTTACACTAAAACAGCAACGGAACCGTTTCAAGTTAACGAAACAAAAAATTAAAAGCTAAATACTACCACTACAACATCGCAAACATCTAAAGACACAATAAAGTACGACATAAACGCTCTTTCTAAACGACAAATATTAGACCGACCGAACTCACGTCCACAAGTGCAAAAAGTCAAAAGCACAATCTACTTTTGGTACCATTTTAAAGGTCTCGTCAGAAACCATCAAAAATTGCCACAGCTGACTATTTTTCAAGTCATCCAGGCGGGGTATTGGGTAAAGTTTTCAACCAGCAATGATCGCGCCTCGGATTAACCTCATAAGCTACAATATTGCCTCTGCGCAAGAATAAACAGCGCGGCTACAACGCCATAGGGGTACATTCAGAAAGTGATCCAATCCATCCGGGATGGTAAGTCCAACAACGTTACTCGGGTGACAGTATGCCAATCACTGATGTAACAGCACGAACGAAGCTTCTGTCATCATTTCGATTGAGAAAAACATGTTCAAGAACTTCCCAACACAAAGATTTCTAGAAAGCAAAAGGAAATTAAACAGGCTGGAAAAAAAAGTATTGAATCGAACAGTCGGGCCATAACAAATGCGACATGTAGATGAAATCTGTTAAAATTCATTCCCATACTGGTCTTAAACAACACAGAAAACCTTGAAGTAAAACACGTCTCCACAATCAGCGCAGTGTACAAGTCTCTATCTAAATAACGACAAATTTCTGATTACAGGGTGTTTTTCAAGAATTTTGCAACCGAGTCGCATTAGGTACATAAGCAAAGACAGTATCAGCAAAAACCTTCCATTGCTAGTGTAGGAACCAAAAGGGGCGGAGTCAAACACCACAGGAAGATGTCTAAAACCAGGTGCTTTAATCACTAGTTAAATTCCCTTTAGAAATAATCTCAATATGCCATGGCAGGCTGTTTTACACTAAAACAGCAACGGAATCGTTTCAAGGTAACGAAACAAAAAATTAAAAGCTAAATACTACCACTACAACATCGCAAACATCTAAAGACACAATAAAGTACGACATAAACGCTCTTTCTAAACGACAAATATTAGACCATCCGAACTCACGTCCACAAGTGCGAAAAGTCAAAAGCACAATCTACTTTTGGTACCATTTTAAAGGTCTCGTCAGAAACCATCAAAAATTGCCACAGCTGACTATTTTTCAAGTCATCCAGGCGGGGTATTGGGTAAAGTTTTCAACCAGCAATGATCGCGCCTCGGATTAACCTCATAAGCTACAATATTGCCTCTGCGCAAGAATAAACAGCGCGGCTACAACGCCATAGGGGTACATTCAGAAAGTGATCCATCCGGGATGGTAAGTCCAACAACGTTACTCGGGTGACAGTATGCCAATCACTGATGTAACAGCACGAACGAAGCTTCTGTCATCATTTCGATTGAGAAAAACATGTTCAAGAACTTCCCAACACAAAGATTTCTAGAAAGCAAAAGGAAATTAAACAGGCTGGAAATAAAAGTATTGAATCGAACAGTCGGGCCATAACAAATGCGACATGTAGATGAAATCTGTTAAAATTCATTCCCATACTGGTCTTAAACAACACAGAAAACCTTGAAGTAAAACACGTCTCCACAATCAGCGCAGTGTACAAGTCTCCTTCTAAATAACGAAAAATTTCTGATTACAGGGTGTTTTTCAAGAATTTTGCAACCGAGTCGCATTAGGTACATAAGCCAAGACAGTATCAGCAAAAACCTTCCATTGCTAGTGTAGGAACCAAAAGGGGCGGAGTCAAACACCACAGGAAGATGTCTAAAACCAGGTGCTTTAATCACTAGTTAAATTCCCTTTAGAAATAATCTTAATATGCCATGGCAGACTGTTTTACACTAAAACAGCAACGGAACCGTTTCAAGTTAACGAAACAAAAAATTAAAAGCTAAATACTACCACTACAACATCGCAAACATCTAAAGACACAATAAAGTACGACATAAACGCTCTTTCTAAACGACAAATATTAGACCGACCGAACTCACGTCCACAAGTGCAAAAAGTCAAAAGCACAATCTACTTTTGGTACCATTTTAAAGGTCTCGTCAGAAACCATCAAAAATTGCCACAGCTGACTATTTTTCAAGTCATCCAGGCGGGGTATTGGGTAAAGTTTTCAACCAGCAATGATCGCGCCTCGGATTAACCTCATAAGCTACAATATTGCCTCTGCGCAAGAACAAACAGCGCGGCTACAACGCCATAGGGGTACATTCAGAAAGTGATCCATCCGGGATGGTAAGTCCAACAACGTTACTCGGGTGACAGTATGCCAATCACTGATGTAACAGCACGAACGAAGCTTCTGTCATCATTTCGATTGAGAAAAACATGTTCAAGAACTTCCCAACACAAAGATTTCTAGAAAGCAAAAGGAAATTAAACAGGCTGGAAAAAAAAGTATTGAATCGAACAGTCGGGCCATAACAAATGCGACATGTAGATGAAATCTGTTAAAATTCATTCCCATACTGGTCTTAAACAACACAGAAAACCTTGAAGTAAAACACGTCTCCACAATCAGCGCAGTGTACAAGTCTCCTTCTAAATAACGAAAAATTTCTGATTACAGGGTGTTTTTCAAGAATTTTGCAACCGAGTCGCATTAGGTACATAAGCCAAGACAGTATCAGCAAAAACCTTCCATTGCTAGTGTAGGAACCAAAAGGGGCGGAGTCAAACACCACAGGAAGATGTCTAAAACCAGGTGCTTTAATCACTAGTTAAATTCCCTTTAGAAATAATCTCAATATGCCATGGCAGGCTGTTTTACACTAAAACAGCAACGGAACCGTTTCAAGTTAACGAAACAAAAAATTAAAAGCTAAATACTACCACTACAACATCGCAAACATCTAAAGACACAATAAAGTACGACATAAACGTTCTTTCTAAACGACAAATATTAGACCGACCGAACTCACGTCCACAAGTGCAAAAAGTCAAAAGCACAATCTACTTTTGGTACCATTTTAAAGGTCTCGTCAGAAACCATCAAAAATTGCCACAGCTGACTATTTTTCAAGTCATCCAGGCGGGGTATTGGGTAAAGTTTTCAACCAGCAATGATCGCGCCTCGGATTAACCTCATAAGCTACAATATTGCCTCTGCGCAAGAATAAACAGCGCGGCTACAACGCCATAGGGGTACATTCAGAAAGTGATCCATCCGGGATGGTAAGTCCAACAACGTTACTCGGGTGACAGTATGCCAATCACTGATGTAACAGCACGAACGAAGCTTCTGTCATCATTTCGATTGAGAAAAACATGTTCAAGAACTTCCCAACACAAAGATTTCTAGAAAGCAAAAGGAAATTAAACAGGCTGGAAATAAAAGTATTGAATCGAACAGTCGGGCCATAACAAATGCGACATGTAGATGAAATCTGTTAAAATACATTCCCATACTGGTCTTAAACAACACAGAAAACCTTGAAGTAAAACACGTCTCCACAATCAGCGCAGTGTACAAGTCTCTATCTAAATAACGACAAATTTCTGATTACAGGGTGTTTTTCAAGAATTTTGCAACCGAGTCGCATTAGGTACATAAGCAAAGACAGTATCAGCAAAAACCTTCCATTGCTAGTGTAGGAACCAAAAGGGGCGGAGTCAAACACCACAGGAAGATGTCTAAAACCAGGTGCTTTAATCACTAGTTAAATTCCCTTTAGAAATAATCTCAATATGCCATGGCAGGCTGTTTTACACTAAAACAGCAACGGAATCGTTTCAAGGTAACGAAACAAAAAATTAAAAGCTAAATACTACCACTACAACATCGCAAACATCTAAAGACACAATAAAGTACGACATAAACGCTCTTTCTAAACGACAAATATTAGACCATCCGAACTCACGTCCACAAGTGCGAAAAGTCAAAAGCACAATCTACTTTTGGTACCATTTTAAAGGTCTCGTCAGAAACCATCAAAAATTGCCACAGCTGACTATTTTTCAAGTCATCCAGGCGGGGTATTGGGTAAAGTTTTCAACCAGCAATGATCGCGCCTCGGATTAACCTCATAAGCTACAATATTGCCTCTGCGCAAGAATAAACAGCGCGGCTACAACGCCATAGGGGTACATTCAGAAAGTGATCCATCCGGGATGGTAAGTCCAACAACGTTACTCGGGTGACAGTATGCCAATCACTGATGTAACAGCACGAACGAAGCTTCTGTCATCATTTCGATTGAGAAAAACATGTTCAAGAACTTCCCAACACAAAGATTTCTAGAAAGCAAAAGGAAATTAAACAGGCTGGAAATAAAAGTATTGAATCGAACAGTCGGGCCATAACAAATGCGACATGTAGATGAAATCTGTTAAAATTCATTCCCATACTGGTCTTAAACAACACAGAAAACCTTGAAGTAAAACACGTCTCCACAATCAGCGCAGTGTACAAGTCTCTATCTAAATAACGAAAAATTTCTGATTACAGGGTGTTTTTCAAGAATTTTGCAACCGAGTCGCATTAGGTACATAAGCCAAGACAGTATCAGCAAAAACCTTCCATTGCTAGTGTAGGAACCAAAAGGGGCGGAGTCAAACACCACAGGAAGATGTCTAAAACCAGGTGCTTTAATCACTAGTTAAATTCCCTTTAGAAATAATCTTAATATGCCATGGCAGACTGTTTTACACTAAAACAGCAACGGAACCGTTTCAAGTTAACGAAACAAAAAATTAAAAGCTAAATACTACCACTACAACATCGCAAACATCTAAAGACACAATAAAGTACGACATAAACGCTCTTTCTAAACGACAAATATTAGACCGACCGAACTCACGTCCACAAGTGCAAAAAGTCAAAAGCACAATCTACTTTTGGTACCATTTTAAAGGTCTCGTCAGAAACCATCAAAAATTGCCACAGCTGACTATTTTTCAAGTCATCCAGGCGGGGTATTGGGTAAAGTTTTCAACCAGCAATGATCGCGCCTCGGATTAACCTCATAAGCTACAATATTGCCTCTGCGCAAGAACAAACAGCGCGGCTACAACGCCATAGGGGTACATTCAGAAAGTGATCCATCCGGGATGGTAAGTCCAACAACGTTACTCGGGTGACAGTATGCCAATCACTGATGTAACAGCACGAACGAAGCTTCTGTCATCATTTCGATTGAGAAAAACATGTTCAAGAACTTCCCAACACAAAGATTTCTAGAAAGCAAAAGGAAATTAAACAGGCTGGAAATAAAAGTATTGAATCGAACAGTCGGGCCATAACAAATGCGACATGTAGATGAAATCTGTTAAAATTCATTCCCATACTGGTCTTAAACAACACAGAAAACCTTGAAGTAAAACACGTCTCCACAATCAGCGCAGTGTACAAGTCTCCTTCTAAATAACGAAAAATTTCTGATTACAGGGTGTTTTTCAAGATTTTGCAACCGAGTCGCATTTGGTACATAAGCCAAGACAGTATCAGCAAAAACCTTCCATTGCTAGTGTAGGAACCAAAAGGGGCGGAGTCAAACACCACAGGAAGATGTCTAAAACCAGGTGCTTTAATCACTAGTTAAATTCCCTTTAGAAATAATCTCAATATGCCATGGCAGGCTGTTTTACACTAAAACAGCAACGGAACCGTTTCAAGTTAACGAAACAAAAAATTAAAAGCTAAATACTACCACTACAACATCGCAAACATCTAAAGACACAATAAAGTACGACATAAACGCTCTTTCTAAACGACAAATATTAGACCGACCGAACTCACGTCCACAAGTGCAAAAAGTCAAAAGCACAATCTACTTTTGGTACCATTTTAAAGGTCTCGTCAGAAACCATCAAAAATTGCCACAGCTGACTATTTTTCAAGTCATCCAGGCGGGGTATTGGGTAAAGTTTTCAACCAGCAATGATCGCGCCTCGGATTAACCTCATAAGCTACAATATTGCCTCTGCGCAAGAATAAACAGCGCGGCTACAACGCCATAGGGGTACATTCAGAAAGTGATCCATCCGGGATGGTAAGTCCAACAACGTTACTCGGGTGACAGTATGCCAATCACTGATGTAACAGCACGAACGAAGCTTCTGTCATCATTTCGATTGAGAAAAACATGTTCAAGAACTTCCCAACACAAAGATTTCTAGAAAGCAAAAGGAAATTAAACAGGCTGGAAAAAAAAGTATTGAATCGAACAGTCGGGCCATAACAAATGCGACATGTAGATGAAATCTGTTAAAATTCATTCCCATACTGGTCTTAAACAACACAGAAAACCTTGAAGTAAAACACGTCTCCACAATCAGCGCAGTGTACAAGTCTCCTTCTAAATAACGAAAAATTTCTGATTACAGGGTGTTTTTCAAGAATTTTGCAACCGAGTCGCATTAGGTACATAAGCCAAGACAGTATCAGCAAAAACATTCCATTGCTAGTGTAGGAACCAAAAGGGGCGGAGTCAAACACCACAGGAAGATGTCTAAAACCAGGTGCTTTAATCACTAGTTAAATTCCCTTTAGAAATAATCTCAATATGCCATGGCAGGCTGTTTTACACTAAAACAGCAACGGAACCGTTTCAAGTTAACGAAACAAAAAATTAAAAGCTAAATACTACCACTACAACATCGCAAACATCTAAAGACACAATAAAGTACGACATAAACGTTCTTTCTAAACGACAAATATTAGACCGACCGAACTCACGTCCACAAGTGCAAAAAGTCAAAAGCACAACCTACTTTTGGTACCATTTTAAAGGTCTCGTCAGAAACCATCAAAAATTGCCACAGCTGACTATTTTTCAAGTCATCCAGGCGGGGTATTGGGTAAAGTTTTCAACCAGCAATGATCGCGCCTCGGATTAACCTCATAAGCTACAATATTGCCTCTGCGCAAGAATAAACAGCGCGGCTACAACGCCATAGGGGTACATTCAGAAAGTGATCCATCCGGGATGGTAAGTCCAACAACGTTACTCGGGTGACAGTATGCCAATCACTGATGTAACAGCACGAACGAAGCTTCTGTCATCATTTCGATTGAGAAAAACATGTTCAAGAACTTCCCAACACAAAGATTTCTAGAAAGCAAAAGGAAATTAAACAGGCTGGAAATAAAAGTATTGAATCGAACAGTCGGGCCATAACAAATGCGACATGTAGATGAAATCTGTTAAAATACATTCCCATACTGGTCTTAAACAACACAGAAAACCTTGAAGTAAAACACGTCTCCACAATCAGCGCAGTGTACAAGTCTCTATCTAAATAACGACAAATTTCTGATTACAGGGTGTTTTTCAAGAATTTTGCAACCGAGTCGCATTAGGTACATAAGCAAAGACAGTATCAGCAAAAACCTTCCATTGCTAGTGTAGGAACCAAAAGGGGCGGAGTCAAACACCACAGGAAGATGTCTAAAACCAGGTGCTTTAATCACTAGTTAAATTCCCTTTAGAAATAATCTCAATATGCCATGGCAGGCTGTTTTACACTAAAACAGCAACGGAATCGTTTCAAGTTAACGAAACAAAAAATTAAAAGCTAAATACTACCACTACAACATCGCAAACATCTAAAGACACAATAAAGTACGACATAAACGCTCTTTCTAAACGACAAATATTAGACCATCCGAACTCACGTCCACAAGCGCGAAAAGTCAAAAGCACAATCTACTTTTGGTACCATTTTAAAGGTCTCGTCAGAAACCATCAAAAATTGCCACAGCTGACTATTTTTCAAGTCATCCAGGCGGGGTATTGGGTAAAGTTTTCAACCAGCAATGATCGCGCCTCGGATTAACCTCATAAGCTACAATATTGCCTCTGCGCAAGAATAAACAGCACGGCTACAACGCCATAGGGGTACATTCAGAAAGTGATCCATCCGGGATGGTAAGTCCAACAACGTTACTCGGGTGACAGTATGCCAATCACTGATGTAACAGCACGAACGAAGCTTCTGTCATCATTTCGATTGAGAAAAACATGTTCAAGAACTTCCCAACACAAAGATTTCTAGAAAGCAAAAGGAAATTAAACAGGCTGGAAATAAAAGTATTGAATCGAACAGTCGGGCCATAACAAATGCGACATGTAGATGAAATCTGTTAAAATTCATTCCCATACTGGTCTTAAACAACACAGAAAACCTTGAAGTAAAACACGTCTCCACAATCAGCGCAGTGTACAAGTCTCCTTCTAAATAACGAAAAATTTCTGATTACAGGGTGTTTTTCAAGAATTTTGCAACCGAGTCGCATTAGGTACATAAGCCAAGACAGTATCAGCAAAAACCTTCCATTGCTAGTGTAGGAACCAAAAGGGGCGGAGTCAAACACCACAGGAAGATGTCTAAAACCAGGTGCTTTAATCACTAGTTAAATTCCCTTTAGAAATAATCTCAATATGCCATGGCAGGCTGTTTTACACTAAAACAGCAACGGAACCGTTTCAAGTTAACGAAACAAAAAATTAAAAGCTAAATACTACCACTACAACATCGCAAACATCTAAAGACACAATAAAGTACGACATAAACGCTCTTTCTAAACGACAAATATTAGACCGACCGAACTCACGTCCACAAGTGCAAAAAGTCAAAAGCACAATCTACTTTTGGTACCATTTTAAAGGTCTCGTCAGAAACCATCAAAAATTGCCACAGCTGACTATTTTTCAAGTCATCCAGGCGGGGTATTGGGTAAAGTTTTCAACCAGCAATGATCGCGCCTCGGATTAACCTCATAAGCTACAATATTGCCTCTGCGCAAGAATAAACAGCGCGGCTACAACGCCATAGGGGTACATTCAGAAAGTGATCCATCCGGGATGGTAAGTCCAACAACGTTACTCGGGTGACAGTATGCCAATCACTGATGTAACAGCACGAACGAAGCTTCTGTCATCATTTCGATTGAGAAAAACATGTTCAAGAACTTCCCAACACAAAGATTTCTAGAAAGCAAAAGGAAATTAAACAGGCTGGAAATAAAAGTATTGAATCGAACAGTCGGGCCATAACAAATGCGACATGTAGATGAAATCTGTTAAAATTCATTCCCATACTGGTCTTAAACAACACAGAAAACCTTGAAGTAAAACACGTCTCCACAATCAGCGCAGTGTACAAGTCTCCTTCTAAATAACGAAAAATTTCTGATTACAGGGTGTTTTTCAAGAATTTTGCAACCGAGTCGCATTAGGTACATAAGCCAAGACAGTATCAGCAAAAACCTTCCATTGCTAGTGTAGGAACCAAAAGGGGCGGAGTCAAACACCACAGGAAGATGTCTAAAACCAGGTGCTTTAATCACTAGTTAAATTCCCTTTAGAAATAATCTCAATATGCCATGGCAGGCTGTTTTACACTAAAACAGCAACGGAATCGTTTCAAGTTAACGAAACAAAAAATTAAAAGCTAAATACTACCACTACAACATCGCAAACATCTAAAGACACAATAAAGTACGGCATAAACGCTCTTTCTAAACGACAAATATTAGACCATCCGAACTCACATCCACAAGTGCGAAAAGTCAAAAGCACAATCTACTTTTGGTACCATTTTAAAGGTCTCGTCAGAAACCATCAAAAATTGCCACAGCTGACTATTTTTCAAGTCATCCAGGCGGGGTATTGGGTAAAGTTTTCAACCAGCAATGATCGCGCCTCGGATTAACCTCATAAGCTACAATATTGCCTCTGCGCAAGAATAAACAGCGCGGCTACAACGCCATAGGGGTACATTCAGAAAGTGATCCATCCGGGATGGTAAGTCCAACAACGTTACTCGGGTGACAGTATGCCAATCACTGATGTAACAGCACGAACGAAGCTTCTGTCATCATTTCGATTGAGAAAAACATGTTCAAGAACTTCCCAACACAAAGATTTCTAGAAAGCAAAAGGAAATTAAACAGGCTGGAAATAAAAGTATTGAATCGAACAGTCGGGCCATAACAAATGCGACATGTAGATGAAATCTGTTAAAATTCATTCCCATACTGGTCTTAAACAACACAGAAAACCTTGAAGTAAAACACGTCTCCACAATCAGCGCAGTGTACAAGTCTCCTTCTAAATAACGAAAAATTTCTGATTACAGGGTGTTTTTCAAGAATTTTGCAACCGAGTCGCATTAGGTACATAAGCCAAGACAGTATCAGCAAAAACCTTCCATTGCTAGTGTAGGAACCAAAAGGGGCGGAGTCAAACACCACAGGAAGATGTCTAAAACCAGGTGCTTTAATCACTAGTTAAATTCCCTTTAGAAATAATCTCAATATGCCATGGCAGGCTGTTTTACACTAAAACAGCAACGGAACCGTTTCAAGTTAACGAAACAAAAAATTAAAAGCTAAATACTACCACTACAACATCGCAAACATCTAAAGACACAATAAAGTACGACATAAACGCTCTTTCTAAACGACAAATATTAGACCGACCGAACTCACGTCCACAAGTGCAAAAAGTCAAAAGCACAATCTACTTTTGGTACCATTTTAAAGGTCTCGTCAGAAACCATCAAAAATTGCCACAGCTGACTATTTTTCAAGTCATCCAGGCGGGGTATTGGGTAAAGTTTTCAACCAGCAATGATCGCGCCTCGGATTAACCTCATAAGCTACAATATTGCCTCTGCGCAAGAATAAACAGCGCGGCTACAACGCCATAGGGGTACATTCAGAAAGTGATCCATCCGGGATGGTAAGTCCAACAACGTTACTCGGGTGACAGTATGCCAATCACTGATGTAACAGCACGAACGAAGCTTCTGTCATCATTTCGATTGAGAAAAACATGTTCAAGAACTTCCCAACACAAAGATTTCTAGAAAGCAAAAGGAAATTAAACAGGCTGGAAAAAAAAGTATTGAATCGAACAGTCGGGCCATAACAAATGCGACATGTAGATGAAATCTGTTAAAATTCATTCCCATACTGGTCTTAAACAACACAGAAAACCTTGAAGTAAAACACGTCTCCACAATCAGCGCAGTGTACAAGTCTCCTTCTAAATAACGAAAAATTTCTGATTACAGGGTGTTTTTCAAGAATTTTGCAACCGAGTCGCATTAGGTACATAAGCCAAGACAGTATCAGCAAAAACCTTCCATTGCTAGTGTAGGAACCAAAAGGGGCGGAGTCAAACACCACAGGAAGATGTCTAAAACCAGGTGCTTTAATCACTAGTTAAATTCCCTTTAGAAATAATCTCAATATGCCATGGCAGACTGTTTTACACTAAAACAGCAACGGAACCGTTTCAAGTTAACGAAACAAAAAATTAAAAGCTAAATACTACCACTACAACATCGCAAACATCTAAAGACACAATAAAGTACGACATAAACGCTCTTTCTAAACGACAAATATTAGACCGACCGAACTCACGTCCACAAGTGCAAAAAGTCAAAAGCACAATCTACTTTTGGTACCATTTTAAAGGTCTCGTCAGAAACCATCAAAAATTGCCACAGCTGACTATTTTTCAAGTCATCCAGGCGGGGTATTGGGTAAAGTTTTCAACCAGCAATGATCGCGCCTCGGATTAACCTCATAAGCTACAATATTGCCTCTGCGCAAGAATAAACAGCGCGGCTACAACGCCATAGGGGTACATTCAGAAAGTGATCCAATCCATCCGGGATGGTAAGTCCAACAACGTTACTCGGGTGACAGTATGCCAATCACTGATGTAACAGCACGAACGAAGCTTCTGTCATCATTTCGATTGAGAAAAACATGTTCAAGAACTTCCCAACACAAAGATTTCTAGAAAGCAAAAGGAAATTAAACAGGCTGGAAAAAAAAGTATTGAATCGAACAGTCGGGCCATAACAAATGCGACATGTAGATGAAATCTGTTAAAATTCATTCCCATACTGGTCTTAAACAACACAGAAAACCTTGAAGTAAAACACGTCTCCACAATCAGCGCAGTGTACAAGTCTCCTTCTAAATAACGAAAAATTTCTGATTACAGGGTGTTTTTCAAGAATTTTGCAACCGAGTCGCATTAGGTACATAAGCCAAGACAGTATCAGCAAAAACCTTCCATTGCTAGTGTAGGAACCAAAAGGGGCGGAGTCAAACACCACAGGAAGATGTCTAAAACCAGGTGCTTTAATCACTAGTTAAATTCCCTTTAGAAATAATCTCAATATGCCATGGCAGGCTGTTTTACACTAAAACAGCAACGGAACCGTTTCAAGTTAACGAAACAAAAAATTAAAAGCTAAATACTACCACTACAACATCGCAAACATCTAAAGACACAATAAAGTACGACATAAACGCTCTTTCTAAACGACAAATATTAGACCGACCGAACTCACGTCCACAAGCGCAAAAAGTCAAAAGCACAATCTACTTTTGGTACCATTTTAAAGGTCTCGTCAGAAACCATCAAAAATTGCCACAGCTGACTATTTTTCAAGTCATCCAGGCGGGGTATTGGGTAAAGTTTTCAACCAGCAATGATCGCGCCTCGGATTAACCTCATAAGCTACAATATTGCCTCTGCGCAAGAATAAACAGCGCGGCTACAACGCCATAGGGGTACATTCAGAAAGTGATCCATCCGGGATGGTAAGTCCAACAACGTTACTCGGGTGACAGTATGCCAATCACTGATGTAACAGCACGAACGAAGCTTCTGTCATCATTTCGATTGAGAAAAACATGTTCAAGAACTTCCCAACACAAAGATTTCTAGAAAGCAAAAGGAAATTAAACAGGCTGGAAATAAAAGTATTGAATCGAACAGTCGGGCCATAACAAATGCGACATGTAGATGAAATCTGTTAAAATACATTCCCATACTGGTCTTAAACAACACAGAAAACCTTGAAGTAAAACACGTCTCCACAATCAGCGCAGTGTACAAGTCTCTATCTAAATAACGACAAATTTCTGATTACAGGGTGTTTTTCAAGAATTTTGCAACCGAGTCGCATTAGGTACATAAGCCAAGACAGTATCAGCAAAAACCTTCCATTGCTAGTGTAGGAACCAAAAGGGGCGGAGTCAAACACCACAGGAAGATGTCTAAAACCAGGTGCTTTAATCACTAGTTAAATTCCCTTTAGAAATAATCTCAATATGCCATGGCAGGCTGTTTTACACTAAAACAGCAACGGAATCGTTTCAAGGTAACGAAACAAAAAATTAAAAGCTAAATACTACCACTACAACATCGCAAACATCTAAAGACACAATAAAGTACGACATAAACGCTCTTTCTAAACGACAAATATTAGACCATCCGAACTCACGTCCACAAGTGCGAAAAGTCAAAAGCACAATCTACTTTTGGTACCATTTTAAAGGTCTCGTCAGAAACCATCAAAAATTGCCACAGCTGACTATTTTTCAAGTCATCCAGGCGGGGTATTGGGTAAAGTTTTCAACCAGCAATGATCGCGCCTCGGATTAACCTCATAAGCTACAATATTGCCTCTGCGCAAGAAAAAACAGCGCGGCTACAACGCCATAGGGGTACATTCAGAAAGTGATCCATCCGGGATGGTAAGTCCAACAACGTTACTCGGGTGACAGTATGCCACTCACTGATGTAACAGCACGAACGAAGCTTCTGTCATCATTTCGATTGAGAAAAACATGTTCAAGAACTTCCCAACACAAAGATTTCTAGAAAGCAAAAGGAAATTAAACAGGCTGGAAATAAAAGTATTGAATCGAACAGTCGGGCCATAACAAATGCGACATGTAGATGAAATCTGTTAAAATTCATTCCCATACTGGTCTTAAACAACACAGAAAACCTTGAAGTAAAACACGTCTCCACAATCAGCGCAGTGTACAAGTCTCCTTCTAAATAACGAAAAATTTCTGATTACAGGGTGTTTTTCAAGAATTTTGCAACCGAGTCGCATTAGGTACATAAGCCAAGACAGTATCAGCAAAAACCTTCCATTGCTAGTGTAGGAACCAAAAGGGGCGGAGTCAAACACCACAGGAAGATGTCTAAAACCAGGTGCTTTAATCACTAGTTAAATTCCCTTTAGAAATAATCTCAATATGCCATGGCAGGCTGTTTTACACTAAAACAGCAACGGAACCGTTTCAAGTTAACGAAACAAAAAATTAAAAGCTAAATACTACCACTACAACATCGCAAACATCTAAAGACACAATAAAGTACGACATAAACGCTCTTTCTAAACGACAAATATTAGACCGACCGAACTCACGTCCACAAGTGCAAAAAGTCAAAAGCACAATCTACTTTTGGTACCATTTTAAAGGTCTCGTCAGAAACCATCAAAAATTGCCACAGCTGACTATTTTTCAAGTCATCCAGGCGGGGTATTGGGTAAAGTTTTCAACCAGCAATGATCGCGCCTCGGATTAACCTCATAAGCTACAATATTGCCTCTGCGCAAGAATAAACAGCGCGGCTACAACGCCATAGGGGTACATTCAGAAAGTGATCCATCCGGGATGGTAAGTCCAACAACGTTACTCGGGTGACAGTATGCCAATCACTGATGTAACAGCACGAACGAAGCTTCTGTCATCATTTCGATTGAGAAAAACATGTTCAAGAACTTCCCAACACAAAGATTTCTAGAAAGCAAAAGGAAATTAAACAGGCTGGAAAAAAAAGTATTGAATCGAACAGTCGGGCCATAACAAATGCGACATGTAGATGAAATCTGTTAAAATTCATTCCCATACTGGTCTTAAACAACACAGAAAACCTTGAAGTAAAACACGTCTCCACAATCAGCGCAGTGTACAAGTCTCCTTCTAAATAACGAAAAATTTCTGATTACAGGGTGTTTTTCAAGAATTTTGCAACCGAGTCGCATTAGGTACATAAGCCAAGACAGTATCAGCAAAAACCTTCCATTGCTAGTGTAGGAACCAAAAGGGGCGGAGTCAAACACCACAGGAAGATGTCTAAAACCAGGTGCTTTAATCACTAGTTAAATTCCCTTTAGAAATAATCTCAATATGCCATGGCAGGCTGTTTTACACTAAAACAGCAACGGAACCGTTTCAAGTTAACGAAACAAAAAATTAAAAGCTAAATACTACCACTACAACATCGCAAACATCTAAAGACACAATAAAGTACGACATAAACGCTCTTTCTAAACGACAAATATTAGACCGACCGAACTCACGTCCACAAGTGCAAAAAGTCAAAAGCACAATCTACTTTTGGTACCATTTTAAAGGTCTCGTCAGAAACCATCAAAAATTGCCACAGCTGACTATTTTTCAAGTCATCCAGGCGGGGTATTGGGTAAAGTTTTCAACCAGCAATGATCGCGCCTCGGATTAACCTCATAAGCTACAATATTGCCTCTGCGCAAGAATAAACAGCGCGGCTACAACGCCATAGGGGTACATTCAGAAAGTGATCCATCCGGGATGGTAAGTCCAACAACGTTACTCGGGTGACAGTATGCCAATCACTGATGTAACAGCACGAACGAAGCTTCTGTCATCATTTCGATTGAGAAAAACATGTTCAAGAACTTCCCAACACAAAGATTTCTAGAAAGCAAAAGGAAATTAAACAGGCTGGAAAAAAAAGTATTGAATCGAACAGTCGGGCCATAACAAATGCGACATGTAGATGAAATCTGTTAAAATTCATTCCCATACTGGTCTTAAACAACACAGAAAACCTTGAAGTAAAACACGTCTCCACAATCAGCGCAGTGTACAAGTCTCCTTCTAAATAACGAAAAATTTCTGATTACAGGGTGTTTTTCAAGAATTTTGCAACCGAGTCGCATTAGGTACATAAGCCAAGACAGTATCAGCAAAAACCTTCCATTGCTAGTGTAGGAACCAAAAGGGGCGGAGTCAAACACCACAGGAAGATGTCTAAAACCAGGTGCTTTAATCACTAGTTAAATTCCCTTTAGAAATAATCTCAATATGCCATGGCAGACTGTTTTACACTAAAACAGCAACGGAACCGTTTCAAGTTAACGAAACAAAAAATTAAAAGCTAAATACTACCACTACAACATCGCAAACATCTAAAGACACAATAAAGTACGACATAAACGCTCTTTCTAAACGACAAATATTAGACCGACCGAACTCACGTCCACAAGTGCAAAAAGTCAAAGGCACAATCTACTTTTGGTACCATTTTAAAGGTCTCGTCAGAAACCATCAAAAATTGCCACAGCTGACTATTTTTCAAGTCATCCAGGCGGGGTATTGGGTAAAGTTTTCAACCAGCAATGATCGCGCCTCGGATTAACCTCATAAGCTACAATATTGCCTCTGCGCAAGAATAAACAGCGCGGCTACAACGCCATAGGGGTACATTCAGAAAGTGATCCATCCGGGATGGTAAGTCCAACAACGTTACTCGGGTGACAGTATGCCAATCACTGATGTAACAGCACGAACGAAGCTTCTGTCATCATTTCGATTGAGAAAAACATGTTCAAGAACTTCCCAACACAAAGATTTCTAGAAAGCAAAAGGAAATTAAACAGGCTGGAAATAAAAGTATTGAATCGAACAGTCGGGCCATAACAAATGCGACATGTAGATGAAATCTGTTAAAATTCATTCCCATACTGGTCTTAAACAACACAGAAAACCTTGAAGTAAAACACGTCTCCACAATCAGCGCAGTGTACAAGTCTCCTTCTAAATAACGAAAAATTTCTGATTACAGGGTGTTTTTCAAGAATTTTGCAACCGAGTCGCATTAGGTACATAAGCAAAGACAGTATCAGCAAAAACCTTCCATTGCTAGTGTAGGAACCAAAAGGGGCGGAGTCAAACACCACAGGAAGATGTCTAAAACCAGGTGCTTTAATCACTAGTTAAATTCCCTTTAGAAATAATCTCAATATGCCATGGCAGGCTGTTTTACACTAAAACAGCAACGGAACCGTTTCAAGTTAACGAAACAAAAAATTAAAAGCTAAATACTACCACTACAACATCGCAAACATCTAAAGACACAATAAAGTACGACATAAACGCTCTTTCTAAACGACAAATATTAGACCGACCGAACTCACGTCCACAAGTGCAAAAAGTCAAAAGCACAATCTACTTTTGGTACCATTTTAAAGGTCTCGTCAGAAACGATCAAAAATTGCCACAGCTGACTATTTTTCAAGTCATCCAGGCGGGGTATTGGGTAAAGTTTTCAACCAGCAATGATCGCGCCTCGGATTAACCTCATAAGCTACAATATTGCCTCTGCGCAAGAATAAACAGCGCGGCTACAACGCCATAGGGGTACATTCAGAAAGTGATCCATCCGGGATGGTAAGTCCAACAACGTTACTCGGGTGACAGTATGCCAATCACTGATGTAACAGCACGAACGAAGCTTCTGTCATCATTTCGATTGAGAAAAACATGTTCAAGAACTTCCCAACACAAAGATTTCTAGAAAGCAAAAGGAAATTAAACAGGCTGGAAAAAAAAGTATTGAATCGAACAGTCGGGCCATAACAAATGCGACATGTAGATGAAATCTGTTAAAATTCATTCCCATACTGGTCTTAAACAACACAGAAAACCTTGAAGTAAAACACGTCTCCACAATCAGCGCAGTGTACAAGTCTCCTTCTAAATAACGAAAAATTTCTGATTACAGGGTGTTTTTCAAGAATTTTGCAACCGAGTCGCATTAGGTACATAAGCCAAGACAGTATCAGCAAAAACCTTCCATTGCTAGTGTAGGAACCAAAAGGGGCGGAGTCAAACACCACAGGAAGATGTCTAAAACCAGGTGCTTTAATCACTAGTTAAATTCCCTTTAGAAATAATCTCAATATGCCATGGCAGGCTGTTTTACACTAAAACAGCAACGGAACCGTTTCAAGTTAACGAAACAAAAAATTAAAAGCTAAATACTACCACTACAACATCGCAAACATCTAAAGACACAATAAAGTACGACATAAACGCTCTTTCTAAACGACAAATATTAGACCGACCGAACTCACGTCCACAAGTGCAAAAAGTCAAAAGCACAATCTACTTTTGGTACCATTTTAAAGGTCTCGTCAGAAACCATCAAAAATTGCCACAGCTGACTATTTTTCAAGTCATCCAGGCGGGGTATTGGGTAAAGTTTTCAACCAGCAATGATCGCGCCTCGGATTAACCTCATAAGCTACAATATTGCCTCTGCGCAAGAATAAACAGCGCGGCTACAACGCCATAGGGGTACATTCAGAAAGTGATCCATCCGGGATGGTAAGTCCAACAACGTTACTCGGGTGACAGTATGCCAATCACTGATGTAACAGCACGAACGAAGCTTCTGTCATCATTTCGATTGAGAAAAACATGTTCAAGAACTTCCCAACACAAAGATTTCTAGAAAGCAAAAGGAAATTAAACAGGCTGGAAAAAAAAGTATTGAATCGAACAGTCGGGCCATAACAAATGCGACATGTAGATGAAATCTGTTAAAATTCATTCCCATACTGGTCTTAAACAACACAGAAAACCTTGAAGTAAAACACGTCTCCACAATCAGCGCAGTGTACAAGTCTCCTTCTAAATAACGAAAAATTTCTGATTACAGGGTGTTTTTCAAGAATTTTGCAACCGAGTCGCATTAGGTACATAAGCCAAGACAGTATCAGCAAAAACCTTCCATTGCTAGTGTAGGAACCAAAAGGGGCGGAGTCAAACACCACAGGAAGATGTCTAAAACCAGGTGCTTTAATCACTAGTTAAATTCCCTTTAGAAATAATCTCAATATGCCATGGCAGGCTGTTTTACACTAAAACAGCAACGGAACCGTTTCAAGTTAACGAAACAAAAAATTAAAAGCTAAATACTACCACTACAACATCGCAAACATCTAAAGACACAATAAAGTACGACATAAACGCTCTTTCTAAACGACAAATATTAGACCGACCGAACTCACGTCCACAAGTGCAAAAAGTCAAAAGCACAATCTACTTTTGGTACCATTTTAAAGGTCTCGTCAGAAACCATCAAAAATTGCCACAGCTGACTATTTTTCAAGTCATCCAGGCGGGGTATTGGGTAAAGTTTTCAACCAGCAATGATCGCGCCTCGGATTAACCTCATAAGCTACAATATTGCCTCTGCGCAAGAATAAACAGCGCGGCTACAACGCCATAGGGGTACATTCAGAAAGTGATCCATCCGGGATGGTAAGTCCAACAACGTTACTCGGGTGACAGTATGCCAATCACTGATGTAACAGCACGAACGAAGCTTCTGTCATCATTTCGATTGAGAAAAACATGTTCAAGAACTTCCCAACACAAAGATTTCTAGAAAGCAAAAGGAAATTAAACAGGCTGGAAAAAAAAGTATTGAATCGAACAGTCGGGCCATAACAAATGCGACATGTAGATGAAATCTGTTAAAATTCATTCCCATACTGGTCTTAAACAACACAGAAAACCTTGAAGTAAAACACGTCTCCACAATCAGCGCAGTGTACAAGTCTCCTTCTAAATAACGAAAAATTTCTGATTACAGGGTGTTTTTCAAGAATTTTGCAACCGAGTCGCATTAGGTACATAAGCCAAGACAGTATCAGCAAAAACCTTCCATTGCTAGTGTAGGAACCAAAAGGGGCGGAGTCAAACACCACAGGAAGATGTCTAAAACCAGGTGCTTTAATCACTAGTTAAATTCCCTTTAGAAATAATCTCAATATGCCATGGCAGGCTGTTTTACACTAAAACAGCAACGGAACCGTTTCAAGTTAACGAAACAAAAAATTAAAAGCTAAATACTACCACTACAACATCGCAAACATCTAAAGACACAATAAAGTACGACATAAACGCTCTTTCTAAACGACAAATATTAGACCGACCGAACTCACGTCCACAAGTGCAAAAAGTCAAAAGCACAATCTACTTTTGGTACCATTTTAAAGGTCTCGTCAGAAACCATCAAAAATTGCCACAGCTGACTATTTTTCAAGTCATCCAGGCGGGGTATTGGGTAAAGTTTTCAACCAGCAATGATCGCGCCTCGGATTAACCTCATAAGCTACAATATTGCCTCTGCGCAAGAATAAACAGCGCGGCTACAACGCCATAGGGGTACATTCAGAAAGTGATCCATCCGGGATGGTAAGTCCAACAACGTTACTCGGGTGACAGTATGCCAATCACTGATGTAACAGCACGAACGAAGCTTCTGTCATCATTTCGATTGAGAAAAACATGTTCAAGAACTTCCCAACACAAAGATTTCTAGAAAGCAAAAGGAAATTAAACAGGCTGGAAAAAAAGTATTGAATCGAACAGTCGGGCCATAACAAATGCGACATGTAGATGAAATCTGTTAAAATTCATTCCCATACTGGTCTTAAACAACACAGAAAACCTTGAAGTAAAACACGTCTCCACAATCAGCGCAGTGTACAAGTCTCCTTCTAAATAACGAAAAATTTCTGATTACAGGGTGTTTTTCAAGAATTTTGCAACCGAGTCGCATTAGGTACATAAGCCAAGACAGTATCAGCAAAAACCTTCCATTGCTAGTGTAGGAACCAAAAGGGGCGGAGTCAAACACCACAGGAAGATGTCTAAAACCAGGTGCTTTAATCACTAGTTAAATTCCCTTTAGAAATAATCTCAATATGCCATGGCAGGCTGTTTTACACTAAAACAGCAACGGAACCGTTTCAAGTTAACGAAACAAAAAATTAAAAGCTAAATACTACCACTACAACATCGCAAACATCTAAAGACACAATAAAGTACGACATAAACGCTCTTTCTAAACGACAAATATTAGACCGACCGAACTCACGTCCACAAGTGCAAAAAGTCAAAAGCACAATCTACTTTTGGTACCATTTTAAAGGTCTCGTCAGAAACCATCAAAAATTGCCACAGCTGACTATTTTTCAAGTCATCCAGGCGGGGTATTGGGTAAAGTTTTCAACCAGCAATGATCGCGCCTCGGATTAACCTCATAAACTACAATATTGCCTCTGCGCAAGAATAAACAGCGCGGCTACAACGCCATAGGGGTACATTCAGAAAGTGATCCATCCGGGATGGTAAGTCCAACAACGTTACTCGGGTGACAGTATGCCAATCACTGATGTAACAGCACGAACGAAGCTTCTGTCATCATTTCGATTGAGAAAAACATGTTCAAGAACTTCCCAACACAAAGATTTCTAGAAAGCAAAAGGAAATTAAACAGGCTGGAAAAAAAGTATTGAATCGAACAGTCGGGCCATAACAAATGCGACATGTAGATGAAATCTGTTAAAATTCATTCCCATACTGGTCTTAAACAACACAGAAAACCTTGAAGTAAAACACGTCTCCACAATCAGCGCAGTGTACAAGTCTCCTTCTAAATAACGAAAAATTTCTGATTACAGGGTGTTTTTCAAGAATTTTGCAACCGAGTCGCATTAGGTACATAAGCCAAGACAGTATCAGCAAAAACCTTCCATTGCTAGTGTAGGAACCAAAAGGGGCGGAGTCAAACACCACAGGAAGATGTCTAAAACCAGGTGCTTTAATCACTAGTTAAATTCCCTTTAGAAATAATCTCAATATGCCATGGCAGGCTGTTTTACACTAAAACAGCAACGGAACCGTTTCAAGTTAACGAAACAAAAAATTAAAAGCTAAATACTACCACTACAACATCGCAAACATCTAAAGACACAATAAAGTACGACATAAACGCTCTTTCTAAACGACAAATATTAGACCGACCGAACTCACGTCCACAAGTGCAAAAAGTCAAAAGCACAATCTACTTTTGGTACCATTTTAAAGGTCTCGTCAGAAACCATCAAAAATTGCCACAGCTGACTATTTTTCAAGTCATCCAGGCGGGGTATTGGGTAAAGTTTTCAACCAGCAATGATCGCGCCTCGGATTAATCTCATAAGCTACAATATTGCCTCTGCGCAAGAATAAACAGCGCGGCTACAACGCCATAGGGGTACATTCAGAAAGTGATCCATCCGGGATGGTAAGTCCAACAACGTTACTCGGGTGACAGTATGCCAATCACTGATGTAACAGCACGAACGAAGCTTCTGTCATCATTTCGATTGAGAAAAACATGTTCAAGAACTTCCCAACACAAAGATTTCTAGAAAGCAAAAGGAAATTAAACAGGCTGGAAATAAAAGTATTGAATCGAACAGTCGGGCCATAACAAATGCGACATGTAGATGAAATCTGTTAAAATTCATTCCCATACTGGTCTTAAACAACACAGAAAACCTTGAAGTAAAACACGTCTCCACAATCAGCGCAGTGTACAAGTCTCCTTCTAAATAACGAAAAATTTCTGATTACAGGGTGTTTTTCAAGAATTTTGCAACCGAGTCGCATTAGGTACATAAGCCAAGACAGTATCAGCAAAAACCTTCCATTGCTAGTGTAGGAACCAAAAGGGGCGGAGTCAAACACCACAGGAAGATGTCTAAAACCAGGTGCTTTAATCACTAGTTAAATTCCCTTTAGAAATAATCTCAATATGCCATGGCAGGCTGTTTTACACTAAAACAGCAACGGAACCGTTTCAAGTTAACGAAACAAAAAATTAAAAGCTAAATACTACCACTACAACATCGCAAACATCTAAAGACACAATAAAGTACGACATAAACGCTCTTTCTAAACGACAAATATTAGACCGACCGAACTCACGTCCACAAGTGCAAAAAGTCAAAAGCACAATCTACTTTTGGTACCATTTTAAAGGTCTCGTCAGAAACGATCAAAAATTGCCACAGCTGACTATTTTTCAAGTCATCCAGGCGGGGTATTGGGTAAAGTTTTCAACCAGCAATGATCGCGCCTCGGATTAACCTCATAAGCTACAATATTGCCTCTGCGCAAGAATAAACAGCGCGGCTACAACGCCATAGGGGTACATTCAGAAAGTGATCCATCCGGGATGGTAAGTCCAACAACGTTACTCGGGTGACAGTATGCCAATCACTGATGTAACAGCACGAACGAAGCTTCTGTCATCATTTCGATTGAGAAAAACATGTTCAAGAACTTCCCAACACAAAGATTTCTAGAAAGCAAAAGGAAATTAAACAGGCTGGAAATAAAAGTATTGAATCGAACAGTCGGGCCATAACAAATGCGACATGTAGATGAAATCTGTTAAAATTCATTCCCATACTGGTCTTAAACAACACAGAAAACCTTGAAGTAAAACACGTCTCCACAATCAGCGCAGTGTACAAGTCTCCTTCTAAATAACGAAAAATTTCTGATTACAGGGTGTTTTTCAAGAATTTTGCAACCGAGTCGCATTAGGTACATAAGCCAAGACAGTATCAGCAAAAACCTTCCATTGCTAGTGTAGGAACCAAAAGGGGCGGAGTCAAACACCACAGGAAGATGTCTAAAACCAGGTGCTTTAATCACTAGTTAAATTCCCTTTAGAAATAATCTCAATATGCCATGGCAGGCTGTTTTACACTAAAACAGCAACGGAACCGTTTCAAGTTAACGAAACAAAAAATTAAAAGCTAAATACTACCACTACAACATCGCAAACATCTAAAGACACAATAAAGTACGACATAAACGCTCTTTCTAAACGACAAATATTAGACCGACCGAACTCACGTCCACAAGTGCAAAAAGTCAAAAGCACAATCTACTTTTGGTACCATTTTAAAGGTCTCGTCAGAAACCATCAAAAATTGCCACAGCTAACTATTTTTCAAGTCATCCAGGCGGGGTATTGGGTAAAGTTTTCAACCAGCAATGATCGCGCCTCGGATTAACCTCATAAGCTACAATATTGCCTCTGCGCAAGAATAAACAGCGCGGCTACAACGCCATAGGGGTACATTCAGAAAGTGATCCATCCGGGATGGTAAGTCCAACAACGTTACTCGGGTGACAGTATGCCAATCACTGATGTAACAGCACGAACGAAGCTTCTGTCATCATTTCGATTGAGAAAAACATGTTCAAGAACTTCCCAACACAAAGATTTCTAGAAAGCAAAAGGAAATTAAACAGGCTGGAAAAAAAGTATTGAATCGAACAGTCGGGCCATAACAAATGCGACATGTAGATGAAATCTGTTAAAATTCATTCCCATACTGGTCTTAAACAACTCAGAAAACCTTGAAGTAAAACACGTCTCCACAATCAGCGCAGTGTACAAGTCTCCTTCTAAATAACGAAAAATTTCTGATTACAGGGTGTTTTTCAAGAATTTTGCAACCGAGTCGCATTAGGTACATAAGCCAAGACAGTATCAGCAAAAACCTTCCATTGCTAGTGTAGGAACCAAAAGGGGCGGAGTCAAACACCACAGGAAGATGTCTAAAACCAGGTGCTTTAATCACTAGTTAAATTCCCTTTAGAAATAATCTCAATATGCCATGGCAGGCTGTTTTACACTAAAACAGCAACGGAACCGTTTCAAGTTAACGAAACAAAAAATTAAAAGCTAAATACTACCACTACAACATCGCAAACATCTAAAGACACAATAAAGTACGACATAAACGCTCTTTCTAAACGACAAATATTAGACCGACCGAACTCACGTCCACAAGTGCAAAAAGTCAAAAGCACAATCTACTTTTGGTACCATTTTAAAGGTCTCGTCAGAAACCATCAAAAATTGCCACAGCTGACTATTTTTCAAGTCATCCAGGCGGGGTATTGGGTAAAGTTTTCAACCAGCAATGATCGCGCCTCGGATTAACCTCATAAGCTACAATATTGCCTCTGCGCAAGAATAAACAGCGCGGCTACAACGCCATAGGGGTACATTCAGAAAGTGATCCATCCGGGATGGTAAGTCCAACAACGTTACTCGGGTGACAGTATGCCAATCACTGATGTAACAGCACGAACGAAGCTTCTGTCATCATTTCGATTGAGAAAAACATGTTCAAGAACTTCCCAACACAAAGATTTCTAGAAAGCAAAAGGAAATTAAACAGGCTGGAAAAAAAAGTATTGAATCGAACAGTCGGGCCATAACAAATGCGACATGTAGATGAAATCTGTTAAAATTCATTCCCATACTGGTCTTAAACAACACAGAAAACCTTGAAGTAAAACACGTCTCCACAATCAGCGCAGTGTACAAGTCTCCTTCTAAATAACGAAAAATTTCTGATTATAGGGTGTTTTTCAAGAATTTTGCAACCGAGTCGCATTAGGTACATAAGCCAAGACAGTATCAGCAAAAACCTTCCATTGCTAGTGTAGGAACCAAAAGGGGCGGAGTCAAACACCACAGGAAGATGTCTAAAACCAGGTGCTTTAATCACTAGTTAAATTCCCTTTAGAAATAATCTCAATATGCCATGGCAGGCTGTTTTACACTAAAACAGCAACGGAACCGTTTCAAGTTAACGAAACAAAAAATTAAAAGCTAAATACTACCACTACAACATCGCAAACATCTAAAGACACAATAAAGTACGACATAAACGCTCTTTCTAAACGACAAATATTAGACCGACCGAACTCACGTCCACAAGTCCAAAAAGTCAAAAGCACAATCTACTTTTGGTACCATTTTAAAGGTCTCGTCAGAAACCATCAAAAATTGCCACAGCTGACTATTTTTCAAGTCATCCAGGCGGGGTATTGGGTAAAGTTTTCAACCAGCAATGATCGCGCCTCGGATTAATCTCATAAGCTACAATATTGCCTCTGCGCAAGAATAAACAGCGCGGCTACAACGCCATAGGGGTACATTCAGAAAGTGATCCATCCGGGATGGTAAGTCCAACAACGTTACTCGGGTGACAGTATGCCAATCACTGATGTAACAGCACGAACGAAGCTTCTGTCATCATTTCGATTGAGAAAAACATGTTCAAGAACTTCCCAACACAAAGATTTCTAGAAAGCAAAAGGAAATTAAACAGGCTGGAAATAAAAGTATTGAATCGAACAGTCGGGCCATAACAAATGCGACATGTAGATGAAATCTGTTAAAATTCATTCCCATACTGGTCTTAAACAACACAGAAAACCTTGAAGTAAAACACGTCTCCACAATCAGCGCAGTGTACAAGTCTCCTTCTAAATAACGAAAAATTTCTGATTACAGGGTGTTTTTCAAGAATTTTGCAACCGAGTCGCATTAGGTACATAAGCCAAGACAGTATCAGCAAAAACCTTCCATTGCTAGTGTAGGAACCAAAAGGGGCGGAGTCAAACACCACAGGAAGATGTCTAAAACCAGGTGCTTTAATCACTAGTTAAATTCCCTTTAGAAATAATCTCAATATGCCATGGCAGGCTGTTTTACACTAAAACAGCAACGGAACCGTTTCAAGTTAACGAAACAAAAAATTAAAAGCTAAATACTACCACTACAACATCGCAAACATCTAAAGACACAATAAAGTACGACATAAACGCTCTTTCTAAACGACAAATATTAGACCGACCGAACTCACGTCCACAAGTGCAAAAAGTCAAAAGCACAATCTACTTTTGGTACCATTTTAAAGGTCTCGTCAGAAACGATCAAAAATTGCCACAGCTGACTATTTTTCAAGTCATCCAGGCGGGGTATTGGGTAAAGTTTTCAACCAGCAATGATCGCGCCTCGGATTAACCTCATAAGCTACAATATTGCCTCTGCGCAAGAATAAACAGCGCGGCTACAACGCCATAGGGGTACATTCAGAAAGTGATCCATCCGGGATGGTAAGTCCAACAACGTTACTCGGGTGACAGTATGCCAATCACTGATGTAACAGCACGAACGAAGCTTCTGTCATCATTTCGATTGAGAAAAACATGTTCAAGAACTTCCCAACACAAAGATTTCTAGAAAGCAAAAGGAAATTAAACAGGCTGGAAATAAAAGTATTGAATCGAACAGTCGGGCCATAACAAATGCGACATGTAGATGAAATCTGTTAAAATTCATTCCCATACTGGTCTTAAACAACACAGAAAACCTTGAAGTAAAACACGTCTCCACAATCAGCGCAGTGTACAAGTCTCCTTCTAAATAACGACAAATTTTTGATTACAGGGTGTTTTTCAAGAATTTTGCAACCGAGTCGCATTAGGTACATAAGCCAAGACAGTATCAGCAAAAACCTTCCATTGCTAGTGTAGGAACCAAAAGGGGCGGAGTCAAACACCACAGGAAGATGTCTAAAACCAGGTGCTTTAATCACTAGTTAAATTCCCTTTAGAAATAATCTCAATATGCCATGGCAGGCTGTTTTACACTAAAACAGCAACGGAACCGTTTCAAGTTAACGAAACAAAAAATTAAAAGCTAAATACTACCACTACAACATCGCAAACATCTAAAGACACAATAAAGTACGACATAAACGCTCTTTCTAAACGACAAATATTAGACCGACCGAACTCACGTCCACAAGTGCAAAAAGTCAAAAGCACAATCTACTTTTGGTACCATTTTAAAGGTCTCGTCAGAAACCATCAAAAATTGCCACAGCTGACTATTTTTCAAGTCATCCAGGCGGGGTATTGGGTAAAGTTTTCAACCAGCAATGATCGCGCCTCGGATTAATCTCATAAGCTACAATATTGCCTCTGCGCAAGAATAAACAGCGCGGCTACAACGCCATAGGGGTACATTCAGAAAGTGATCCATCCGGGATGGTAAGTCCAACAACGTTACTCGGGTGACAGTATGCCAATCACTGATGTAACAGCACGAACGAAGCTTCTGTCATCATTTCGATTGAGAAAAACATGTTCAAGAACTTCCCAACACAAAGATTTCTAGAAAGCAAAAGGAAATTAAACAGGCTGGAAATAAAAGTATTGAATCGAACAGTCGGGCCATAACAAATGCGACATGTAGATGAAATCTGTTAAAATTCATTCCCATACTGGTCTTAAACAACACAGAAAACCTTGAAGTAAAACACGTCTCCACAATCAGCGCAGTGTACAAGTCTCCTTCTAAATAACGAAAAATTTCTGATTACAGGGTGTTTTTCAAGAATTTTGCAACCGAGTCGCATTAGGTACATAAGCCAAGACAGTATCAGCAAATACCTTCCATTGCTAGTGTAGGAACCAAAAGGGGCGGAGTCAAACACCACAGGAAGATGTCTAAAACCAGGTGCTTTAATCACTAGTTAAATTCCCTTTAGAAATAATCTCAATATGCCATGGCAGGCTGTTTTACACTAAAACAGCAACGGAACCGTTTCAAGTTAACGAAACAAAAAATTAAAAGCTAAATACTACCACTACAACATCGCAAACATCTAAAGACACAATAAAGTACGACATAAACGCTCTTTCTAAACGACAAATATTAGACCGACCGAACTCACGTCCACAAGTGCAAAAAGTCAAAAGCACAATCTACTTTTGGTACCATTTTAAAGGTCTCGTCAGAAACCATCAAAAATTGCCACAGCTGACTATTTTTCAAGTCATCCAGGCGGGGTATTGGGTAAAGTTTTCAACCAGCAATGATCGCGCCTCGGATTAACCTCATAAGCTACAATATTGCCTCTGCGCAACAATAAACAGCGCGGCTACAACGCCATAGGGGTACATTCAGAAAGTGATCCATCCGGGATGGTAAGTCCAACAACGTTACTCGGGTGACAGTATGCCAATCACTGATGTAACAGCACGAACGAAGCTTCTGTCATCATTTCGATTGAGAAAAACATGTTCAAGAACTTCCCAACACAAAGATTTCTAGAAAGCAAAAGGAAATTAAACAGGCTGGAAATAAAAGTATTGAATCGAACAGTCGGGCCATAACAAATGCGACATGTAGATGAAATCTGTTAAAATTCATTCCCATACTGGTCTTAAACAACACAGAAAACCTTGAAGTAAAACACGTCTCCACAATCAGCGCAGTGTACAAGTCTCCTTCTAAATAACGACAAATTTTTGATTACAGGGTGTTTTTCAAGAATTTTGCAACCGAGTCGCATTAGGTACATAAGCCAAGACAGTATCAGCAAAAACCTTCCATTGCTAGTGTAGGAACCAAAAGGGGCGGAGTCAAACACCACAGGAAGATGTCTAAAACCAGGTGCTTTAATCACTAGTTAAATTCCCTTTAGAAATAATCTCAATATGCCATGGCAGGCTGTTTTACACTAAAACAGCAACGGAACCGTTTCAAGTTAACGAAACAAAAAATTAAAAGCTAAATACTACCACTACAACATCGCAAACATCTAAAGACACAATAAAGTACGACATAAACGCTCTTTCTAAACGACAAATATTAGACCGACCGAACTCACGTCCACAAGTGCAAAAAGTCAAAAGCACAATCTACTTTTGGTACCATTTTAAAGGTCTCGTCAGAAACCATCAAAAATTGCCACAGCTGACTATTTTTCAAGTCATCCAGGCGGGGTATTGGGTAAAGTTTTCAACCAGCAATGATCGCGCCTCGGATTAACCTCATAAGCTACAATATTGCCTCTGCGCAAGAATAAACAGCGCGGCTACAACGCCATAGGGGTACATTCAGAAAGTGATCCAATCCATCCGGGATGGTAAGTCCAACAACGTTACTCGGGTGACAGTATGCCAATCACTGATGTAACAGCACGAACGAAGCTTCTGTCATCATTTCGATTGAGAAAAACATGTTCAAGAACTTCCCAACACAAAGATTTCTAGAAAGCAAAAGGAAATTAAACAGGCTGGAAAAAAAAGTATTGAATCGAACAGTCGGGCCATAACAAATGCGACATGTAGATGAAATCTGTTAAAATTCATTCCCATACTGGTCTTAAACAACACAGAAAACCTTGAAGTAAAACACGTCTCCACAATCAGCGCAGTGTACAAGTCTCCTTCTAAATAACGAAAAATTTCTGATTACAGGGTGTTTTTCAAGAATTTTGCAACCGAGTCGCATTAGGTACATAAGCCAAGACAGTATCAGCAAAAACCTTCCATTGCTAGTGTAGGAACCAAAAGGGGCGGAGTCAAACACCACAGGAAGATGTCTAAAACCAGGTGCTTTAATCACTAGTTAAATTCCCTTTAGAAATAATCTCAATATGCCATGGCAGGCTGTTTTACACTAAAACAGCAACGGAACCGTTTCAAGTTAACGAAACAAAAAATTAAAAGCTAAATACTACCACTACAACATCGCAAACATCTAAAGACACAATAAAGTACGACATAAACGCTCTTTCTAAACGACAAATATTAGACCGACCGAACTCACGTCCACAAGTGAAAAAAGTCAAAAGCACAATCTACTTTTGGTACCATTTTAAAGGTCTCGTCAGAAACGATCAAAAATTGCCACAGCTGACTATTTTTCAAGTCATCCAGGCGGGGCATTGGGTAAAGTTTTCAACCAGCAATGATCGCGCCTCGGATTAACCTCATAAGATACAATATTGCCTCTGCGCAAGAATAAACAGCGCGGCTACAACGCCATAGGGGTACATTCAGAAAGTGATCCATCCGGGATGGTAAGTCCAACAACGTTACTCGGGTGACAGTATGCCAATCACTGATGTAACAGCACGAACGAAGCTTCTGTCATCATTTCGATTGAGAAAAACATGTTCAAGAACTTCCCAACACAAAGATTTCTAGAAAGCAAAAGGAAATTAAACAGGCTGTTAAAAAAAGTATTGAATCGAACAGTCGGGCCATAACAAATGCGACATGTAGATGAAATCTGTTAAAATTCATTCCCATACTGGTCTTAAACAACACAGAAAACCTTGAAGTAAAACACGTCTCCACAATCAGCGCAGTGTACAAGTCTCCTTCTAAATAACGACAAATTTCTGATTACAGGGTGTTTTTCAAGAATTTTGCAACCGAGTCGCATTAGGTACATAAGCCAAGACAGTATCAGCAAAAACCTTCCATTGCTAGTGTAGGAACCAAAAGGGGCGGAGTCAAACACCACAGGAAGATGTCTAAAACCAGGTGCTTTAATCACTAGTTAAATTCCCTTTAGAAATAATCTCAATATGCCATGGCAGGCTGTTTTACACTAAAACAGCAACGGAACAGTTTCAAGTTAACGAAACAAAAAATTAAAAGCTAAATACTACCACTACAACATCGCAAACATCTAAAGACACAATAAAGTACGACATAAACGCTCTTTCTAAACGACAAATATTAGACCGACCGAACTCACGTCCACAAGTGCAAAAAGTCAAAAGCACAATCTACTTTTGGTACCATTTTAAAGGTCTCGTCAGAAACCATCAAAAGTTGCCACAGCTGACTATTTTTCAAGTCATCCAGGCGGGGTATTGGGTAAAGTTTTCAACCAGCAATGATCGCGCCTCGGATTAACCTCATAAGCTACAATATTGCCTCTGCGCAAGAATAAACAGCGCGGCTACAACGCCATAGGGGTACATTCAGAAAGTGATCCATCCGGGATGGTAAGTCCAACAACGTTACTCGGGTGACAGTATGCCAATCACTGATGTAACAGCACGAACGAAGCTTCTGTCATCATTTCGATTGAGAAAAACATGTTCAAGAACTTCCCAACACAAAGATTTCTAGAAAGCAAAAGGAAATTAAACAGGCTGGAAATAAAAGTATTGAATCGAACAGTCGGGCCATAACAAATGCGACATGTAGATGAAATCTGTTAAAATTCATTCCAATACTGGTCTTAAACAACACAGAAAACCTTGAAGTAAAACACGTCTCCACAATCAGCGCAGTGTACAAGTCTCCTTCTAAATAACGAAAAATTTCTGATTACAGGGTGTTTTTCAAGAATTTTGCAACCGAGTCGCATTAGGTACATAAGCCAAGACAGTATCAGCAAAAACCTTCCATTGCTAGTGTAGGAACCAAAAGGGGCGGAGTCAAACACCACAGGAAGATGTCTAAAACCAGGTGCTTTAATCACTAGTTAAATTCCCTTTAGAAATAATCTCAATATGCCATGGCAGGCTGTTTTACACTAAAACAGCAACGGAACCGTTTCAAGTTAACGAAACAAAAAATTAAAAGCTAAATACTACCACTACAACATCGCAAACATCTAAAGACACAATAAAGTACGACATAAACGCTCTTTCTAAACGACAAATATTAGACCGACCGAACTCACGTCCACAAGTGCAAAAAGTCAAAAGCACAATCTACTTTTGGTACCATTTTAAAGGTCTCGTCAGAAACCATCAAAAATTGCCACAGCTGACTATTTTTCAAGTCATCCAGGCGGGGTATTGGGTAAAGTTTTCAACCAGCAATGATCGCGCCTCGGATTAACCTCATAAGCTACAATATTGCCTCTGCGCAAGAATAAACAGCGCGGCTACAACGCCATAGGGGTACATTCAGAAAGTGATCCATCCGGGATGGTAAGTCCAACAACGTTACTCGGGTGACAGTATGCCAATCACTGATGTAACAGCACGAACGAAGCTTCTGTCATCATTTCGATTGAGAAAAACATGTTCAAGAACTTCCCAACACAAAGATTTCTAGAAAGCAAAAGGAAATTAAACAGGCTGGAAATAAAAGTATTGAATCGAACAGTCGGGCCATAACAAATGCGACATGTAGATGAAATCTGTTAAAATTCATTCCCATACTGGTCTTAAACAACACAGAAAACCTTGAAGTAAAACACGTCTCCACAATCAGCGCAGTGTACAAGTCTCTATCTAAATAACGAAAAATTTCTGATTACAGGGTGTTTTTCAAGAATTTTGCAACCGAGTCGCATTAGGTACATAAGCCAAGACAGTATCAGCAAAAACCTTCCATTGCTAGTGTAGGAACCAAAAGGGGCGGAGTCAAACACCACAGGAAGATGTCTAAAACCAGGTGCTTTAATCACTAGTTAAATTCCCTTTAGAAATAATCTCAATATGCCATGGCAGGCTGTTTTACACTAAAACAGCAACGGAACCGTTTCAAGTTAACGAAACAAAAAATTAAAAGCTAAATACTACCACTACAACATCGCAAACATCTAAAGACACAATAAAGTACGACATAAACGCTCTTTCTAAACGACAAATATTAGACCGACCGAACTCACGTCCACAAGTGCAAAAAGTCAAAAGCACAATCTACTTTTGGTACCATTTTAAAGGTCTCGTCAGAAACCATCAAAAATTGCCACAGCTGACTATTTTTCAAGTCATCCAGGCGGGGTATTGGGTAAAGTTTTCAACCAGCAATGATCGCGCCTCGGATTAATCTCATAAGCTACAATATTGCCTCTGCGCAAGAATAAACAGCGCGGCTACAACGCCATAGGGGTACATTCAGAAAGTGATCCATCCGGGATGGTAAGTCCAACAACGTTACTCGGGTGACAGTATGCCAATCACTGATGTAACAGCACGAACGAAGCTTCTGTCATCATTTCGATTGAGAAAAACATGTTCAAGAACTTCCCAACACAAAGATTTCTAGAAAGCAAAAGGAAATTAAACAGGCTGGAAATAAAAGTATTGAATCGAACAGTCGGGCCATAACAAATGCGACATGTAGATGAAATCTGTTAAAATTCATTCCCATACTGGTCTTAAACAACACAGAAAACCTTGAAGTAAAACACGTCTCCACAATCAGCGCAGTGTACAAGTCTCCTTCTAAATAACGAAAAATTTCTGATTACAGGGTGTTTTTCAAGAATTTTGCAACCGAGTCGCATTAGGTACATAAGCCAAGACAGTATCAGCAAAAACCTTCCATTGCTAGTGTAGGAACCAAAAGGGGCGGAGTCAAACACCACAGGAAGATGTCTAAAACCAGGTGCTTTAATCACTAGTTAAATTCCCTTTAGAAATAATCTCAATATGCCATGGCAGGCTGTTTTACACTAAAACAGCAACGGAACCGTTTCAAGTTAACGAAACAAAAAATTAAAAGCTAAATACTACCACTACAACATCGCAAACATCTAAAGACACAATAAAGTACGACATAAACGCTCTTTCTAAACGACAAATATTAGACCGACCGAACTCACGTCCACAAGTGCAAAAAGTCAAAAGCACAATCTACTTTTGGTACCATTTTAAAGGTCTCGTCAGAAACCATCAAAAATTGCCACAGCTGACTATTTTTCAAGTCATCCAGGCGGGGTATTGGGTAAAGTTTTCAACCAGCAATGATCGCGCCTCGGATTAACCTCATAAGCTACAATATTGCCTCTGCGCAAGAATAAACAGCGCGGCTACAACGCCATAGGGGTACATTCAGAAAGTGATCCATCCGGGATGGTAAGTCCAACAACGTTACTCGGGTGACAGTATGCCAATCACTGATGTAACAGCACGAACGAAGCTTCTGTCATCATTTCGATTGAGAAAAACATGTTCAAGAACTTCCCAACACAAAGATTTCTAGAAAGCAAAAGGAAATTAAACAGGCTGGAAAAAAAGTATTGAATCGAACAGTCGGGCCATAACAAATGCGACATGTAGATGAAATCTGTTAAAATTCATTCCCATACTGGTCTTAAACAACACAGAAAACCTTGAAGTAAAACACGTCTCCACAATCAGCGCAGTGTACAAGTCTCCTTCTAAATAACGAAAAATTTCTGATTACAGGGTGTTTTTCAAGAATTTTGCAACCGAGTCGCATTAGGTACATAAGCCAAGACAGTATCAGCAAAAACCTTCCATTGCTAGTGTAGGAACCAAAAGGGGCGGAGTCAAACACCACAGGAAGATGTCTAAAACCAGGTGCTTTAATCACTAGTTAAATTCCCTTTAGAAATAATCTCAATATGCCATGGCAGGCTGTTTTACACTAAAACAGCAACGGAACCGTTTCAAGTTAACGAAACAAAAAATTAAAAGCTAAATACTACCACTACAACATCGCAAACATCTAAAGACACAATAAAGTACGACATAAACGCTCTTTCTAAACGACAAATATTAGACCGACCGAACTCACGTCCACAAGTGAAAAAAGTCAAAAGCACAATCTACTTTTGGTACCATTTTAAAGGTCTCGTCAGAAACGATCAAAAATTGCCACAGCTGACTATTTTTCAAGTCATCCAGGCGGGGCATTGGGTAAAGTTTTCAACCAGCAATGATCGCGCCTCGGATTAACCTCATAAGATACAATATTGCCTCTGCGCAAGAATAAACAGCGCGGCTACAACGCCATAGGGGTACATTCAGAAAGTGATCCATCCGGGATGGTAAGTCCAACAACGTTACTCGGGTGACAGTATGCCAATCACTGATGTAACAGCACGAACGAAGCTTCTGTCATCATTTCGATTGAGAAAAACATGTTCAAGAACTTCCCAACACAAAGATTTCTAGAAAGCAAAAGGAAATTAAACAGGCTGTTAAAAAAAGTATTGAATCGAACAGTCGGGCCATAACAAATGCGACATGTAGATGAAATCTGTTAAAATTCATTCCCATACTGGTCTTAAACAACACAGAAAACCTTGAAGTAAAACACGTCTCCACAATCAGCGCAGTGTACAAGTCTCCTTCTAAATAACGACAAATTTCTGATTACAGGGTGTTTTTCAAGAATTTTGCAACCGAGTCGCATTAGGTACATAAGCCAAGACAGTATCAGCAAAAACCTTCCATTGCTAGTGTAGGAACCAAAAGGGGCGGAGTCAAACACCACAGGAAGATGTCTAAAACCAGGTGCTTTAATCACTAGTTAAATTCCCTTTAGAAATAATCTCAATATGCCATGGCAGGCTGTTTTACACTAAAACAGCAACGGAACAGTTTCAAGTTAACGAAACAAAAAATTAAAAGCTAAATACTACCACTACAACATCGCAAACATCTAAAGACACAATAAAGTACGACATAAACGCTCTTTCTAAACGACAAATATTAGACCGACCGAACTCACGTCCACAAGTGCAAAAAGTCAAAAGCACAATCTACTTTTGGTACCATTTTAAAGGTCTCGTCAGAAACCATCAAAAGTTGCCACAGCTGACTATTTTTCAAGTCATCCAGGCGGGGTATTGGGTAAAGTTTTCAACCAGCAATGATCGCGCCTCGGATTAACCTCATAAGCTACAATATTGCCTCTGCGCAAGAATAAACAGCGCGGCTACAACGCCATAGGGGTACATTCAGAAAGTGATCCATCCGGGATGGTAAGTCCAACAACGTTACTCGGGTGACAGTATGCCAATCACTGATGTAACAGCACGAACGAAGCTTCTGTCATCATTTCGATTGAGAAAAACATGTTCAAGAACTTCCCAACACAAAGATTTCTAGAAAGCAAAAGGAAATTAAACAGGCTGGAAATAAAAGTATTGAATCGAACAGTCGGGCCATAACAAATGCGACATGTAGATGAAATCTGTTAAAATTCATTCCAATACTGGTCTTAAACAACACAGAAAACCTTGAAGTAAAACACGTCTCCACAATCAGCGCAGTGTACAAGTCTCCTTCTAAATAACGAAAAATTTCTGATTACAGGGTGTTTTTCAAGAATTTTGCAACCGAGTCGCATTAGGTACATAAGCCAAGACAGTATCAGCAAAAACCTTCCATTGCTAGTGTAGGAACCAAAAGGGGCGGAGTCAAACACCACAGGAAGATGTCTAAAACCAGGTGCTTTAATCACTAGTTAAATTCCCTTTAGAAATAATCTCAATATGCCATGGCAGGCTGTTTTACACTAAAACAGCAACGGAACCGTTTCAAGTTAACGAAACAAAAAATTAAAAGCTAAATACTACCACTACAACATCGCAAACATCTAAAGACACAATAAAGTACGACATAAACGCTCTTTCTAAACGACAAATATTAGACCGACCGAACTCACGTCCACAAGTGCAAAAAGTCAAAAGCACAATCTACTTTTGGTACCATTTTAAAGGTCTCGTCAGAAACCATCAAAAATTGCCACAGCTGACTATTTTTCAAGTCATCCAGGCGGGGTATTGGGTAAAGTTTTCAACCAGCAATGATCGCGCCTCGGATTAACCTCATAAGCTACAATATTGCCTCTGCGCAAGAATAAACAGCGCGGCTACAACGCCATAGGGGTACATTCAGAAAGTGATCCATCCGGGATGGTAAGTCCAACAACGTTACTCGGGTGACAGTATGCCAATCACTGATGTAACAGCACGAACGAAGCTTCTGTCATCATTTCGATTGAGAAAAACATGTTCAAGAACTTCCCAACACAAAGATTTCTAGAAAGCAAAAGGAAATTAAACAGGCTGGAAATAAAAGTATTGAATCGAACAGTCGGGCCATAACAAATGCGACATGTAGATGAAATCTGTTAAAATTCATTCCCATACTGGTCTTAAACAACACAGAAAACCTTGAAGTAAAACACGTCTCCACAATCAGCGCAGTGTACAAGTCTCTATCTAAATAACGAAAAATTTCTGATTACAGGGTGTTTTTCAAGAATTTTGCAACCGAGTCGCATTAGGTACATAAGCCAAGACAGTATCAGCAAAAACCTTCCATTGCTAGTGTAGGAACCAAAAGGGGCGGAGTCAAACACCACAGGAAGATGTCTAAAACCAGGTGCTTTAATCACTAGTTAAATTCCCTTTAGAAATAATCTCAATATGCCATGGCAGGCTGTTTTACACTAAAACAGCAACGGAATCGTTTCAAGTTAACGAAACAAAAAATTAAAAGCTAAATACTACCACTACAACATCGCAAACATCTAAAGACACAATAAAGTACGACATAAACGCTCTTTCTAAACGACAAATATTAGACCATCCGAACTCACGTCCACAAGTGCAAAAAGTCAAAAGCACAATCTACTTTTGGTATCATTTTAAAGGTCTCGTCAGAAACCATCAAAAATTGCCACAGCTGACTATTTTTCAAGTCATCCAGGCGGGGTATTGGGTAAAGCTTTCAACCAGCAATGATCGCGCCTCGGATTAACCTCATAAACTACAATATTGCCTCTGCGCAAGAATAAACAGCGCGGCTACAACGCCATAGGGGTACATTCAGAAAGTGATCCATCCGGGATGGTAAGTCCAACAACGTTACTCGGGTGACAGTATGCCAATCACTGATGTAACAGCACGAACGAAGCTTCTGTCATCATTTCGATTGAGAAAAACATGTTCAAGAACTTCCCAACACAAAGATTTCTAGAAAGCAAAAGGAAATTAAACAGGCTGGAAATAAAAGTATTGAATCGAACAGTCGGGCCATAACAAATGCGACATGTAGATGAAATCTGTTAAAATTCATTCCCATACTGGTCTTAAACAACACAGAAAACCTTGAAGTAAAACACGTCTCCACAATCAGCGCAGTGTACAAGTCTCCTTCTAAATAACGAAAAATTTCTGATTACAGGGTGTTTACATATTACATATAGTGTCCTTTTTTAGTTAATAACCGGACACTTTTCCCCCCAAAAGCCCACATGAAACCATATTCTGCAAAGAAGTAACGTTTGCCAATAAGGGCTCAGTAGATTTTGTATCTATGTGTATGAGTTCCTTGGCTACTTTTTCCTCAGTTTGTGTCCGAGGCCATCTAACATGTTTTCCTAACAAAATTTACTGTCGCAGATGAGCGATAGCCCATCTTGCATGAGGCCTTAAGTGTGTGTGTGTGTGTGCGTGTGTGTGTTATAAGCTTCGTCAAGGGGCCCCTCTTTGCACAGCTGCACAGACATGTCTTTTCTAGGTTGCTTAATAAATAAATTTAGACACAGGAAAACATGAGGGTAGCAGAATATGTAGTTTATTGAGAATCACTATCATACACATATTCTGGGGAGGGAATAGGTCTTGTAGTAGAATAATTTGTAGGTTAAAGTTCATATGATGTGTTTGTAGCAAAGCTACTATCATCATCAGTGTAATGAATAAATGGGCCCTCCACAGAAGTTATGGGAAGAAGTTGAGCTTCAGTTTGAGTGGAAGCATGAACATAAGATGGAATGATACGATAAGCGGGAGAATAAGAAAACCCGTTGGGTAGAGGTGAGGAGTAGAGACGTTCCAGCAGAGCTGTAACATTGATGGCCAAAAAAGCCAGTTGATGACGTATATATTCACCCAGGCCTGTGAGATTGAGCAGCTGAGAGAGAGAAAGTCCAGATGCAGGTGGGCCTTGATCAGCTGGACAGAGATCAGAGAGAAAGGACTGAAATTTGATAAAGCAGTAGTGGTAACACTTAAAATATATTCACATAAATACATGTACAAGCACATGCAAAGAACGTAGGGAAAAGGTATCAATACATGACATGGAAAAAGCATAAAATTGGAAAAAACACACTCGTACGATGTTTTGAGAAAACACACACACACACACTCACAAAAATGTCAAGAGAAACACACACACATATACTCACAGAATGTCTAAGAAACACCAAAAAAAAAAAACCCATAAACAAACAGAATTAGAGAAGAAGTATGTGTAAGATTAAGCAATAATACAAATATATCTCACCCATAATGAAGAAGTGATATATCCAAATTGTTCATTTCAATGGGTGACGAGATGCGCACAGCTCGATTACCGGAAATGGGAATGGCAGTAAGGGCCTTGGAAAATGTTTAAAATACCCAAAAGAAAAACATGAAGATAAGGGGATATCTAATGGCTGAAAATGTGTTTTAAGGGGATTTCAGAATAAGGAAAGCTCGTTCTAATGGTATTTTAAAATCCAATAAGTTGTTTTAAGGGGAATCAGAAAAAAGGCATTAATAAAGCATATTGGGATTCCAAAAGAATGAGATAATTGGGCGTAACCTAAAGATAAGACTGTATAAATAGGGCATTGAATCCGTGCTTAGATTCAGATCACTTTTGGGACGTCTCACGGGGGGATCTCATATTGTTTTTTTTAACAATAAACTGGATTTTTGCTTCTCTCATCTATCTTGTTCATTGCATCTTTCTGATCAGTAAATTGAGGATTATTGTATTGACTAACTAGAGGAAATTCAGCAACCTAGTCATTTTAGATACGGCAGTTGTTTTTTTGTCATATCGTCAGATCACTAGTCAGACCAGAGAGCTAATTTTTTTAAATGTATAAAAGTCTGTGAAAACTCTCCCCTTTCTGAGCCATTGTCTCTAGCCCTGTAGCTAGTCTCTACTCTGATGAGCCAGCTGCCTTCAGCTAAAACATTTGCATTAAATGCATACAGTATGTTGCGATAAACCACAACAGAAGATCTGATACAGAAGCCAGGTTTGTTCATGTTTAGCATCATTGAACTACAGGCACTTTTTAAAAATGTTAGTTTAGTTTAGTAGATATACACATGATAAAAATTAATCAAGAACTTCATTCATTCATTTTCATTCATCTTCCGTAACCATTTTATTCTGCCCAAGGCTGTGGTGGATCCGGAGCATATCCCGGGAACACTGGGCAGGAGGTGGAACAGTCCATACATGCCAGTTCATCACAGGGCACCATGCACATCCACATTCACATCTAGGGGCAATTTAGTGTAACCAATTCACCTACTGGTACTCCAGTTTCCTCACCCAGTCCAAAGACATGCGTTGTAGGCTAACTGGCATTTCCAAATTATCTGTAGTGTGTGAATGGTCCAGGGTGTCCGCCACCCTGTGCCCCAAGTTCCCTGGGATAGGCTCCAGGCTACCTGCGACCCTGTGTAGGATAAGTGGTACAAAAAATGGATGGATGGATAATTTTATGTGGGTTTTTGATTTTTTCAGACTGGACCAAGGAAAAACACAGGAAGAGAACGTCTGGCTTACGCATGTAACCCTGTTCCCTGAGAAGGGAACGAGACGTTGGGTTTAGCATAACACTATGGGGGATGGCAATTAAACGCGTCGCGTGATATAAATATGGCAAAAAAGAGCCAAGCCAGAGGGTCACTGCAAGACACTTGATCCCGGGGTGGAATGAAAATCCAGGCTGTAATAACGAATTAATGTGTGTGGCGTAGACCACCCTGCAGCAGCACACACATCCTGTAAGGATACCCCTTTGGACAAAGCCTTCACGGAGGCGACTGCCCTAGTTGAATGAGCCCTTATGCCTAGAGGTGTAGCGAGACCGCACGCCTCATAAGCAATAGAGATTGCTTCCACTATCCAATTAGAGATGACTGACTCTAAGGGCTCAAATGGGGCCCCTGACAGACCTTCCAGGACCACAGAAAGGTCCCAGGAAGGTATGCGTGGCCTGCAGATGGGCCTCAGCCGCCTGACACCACGCATGAACCTCGAACTTAGAGGACGTTGCCCCACAGAGGCTCCATCAACAGGGGCGTGGCTGGCCAAAATGGGGGCTCAGTGCATTCCACTAAGCATTAAATGCCACAGTGTCACAGTTTGAAATGCTGCGTTGTTCTGAAAGGCTCTGACCAAGGCTTAATATAGGTCTATTCATACCTGTCTCACACACTACAGTCTACACAACTTGGCATTATGAGCTTTTTGACATTTTAATTAAAATGTATAAAATACTATCAAAGAAAATAAGTCTGTACATTTTGTTCCTCAACGAACAAACATTGTTAATTTATCCTCAAAGGTAAAACATTGATCCTTAAGGTCAAATTATGTGCCTTAATAATGTTCCACAAACTAAAGGTACAAAAAACTAACAAGCATTTGCTCTGGGCACTGGAGGTCAACGGTTAAGGCTCTGGGTCTCCCTCTGTTGGGCCCTTGAGTTAACCCTCTCTGCTCCAGGGGTGCTATAATCATTATATCATGGCTGACACTGTGGTCTGTGTTCTGTGCTCTGACCCCAACTTCCTAACAAGCTGGGATATGCGCAGAAAATAATTTGACTGTGCTGTAATGTACATGTGACAATCAAAATCAATCAAAAGACTCCTTAACTGTGCTAAATGAAATCTTGCATTGCACACAATAAACACCTCTTGAACCCTGCATACAGCATTTGAGAGAAAACAAAGCTATCAACTTGTTCATTCTCACACATTCTGACAGAAATATTTTCTCTTCCCTGAAGATATTTCAATTATTTTCACCCAACAGTTTACATTCTGGTCTTGTCATTTAAGTTATGTATGACTTGTTCTTATATATCATGCAAACGAATCACAATGTGTAGTAATGATAAAGTGGTCATGTTACTCCTGTTTGGCTTCTTTATCATTTTAAACCCTGTGAACCTTGTTTACATTTGTGGGTGTAATAAAAAGCATCTAGTTTTGTAACAACTACTGACTCACACACAGCCTGGGTATGCAAGCTGGATTAAGAGAAGGAGGAGCAGTAAACATAACTACGGTCTGTTACAGTAAACACAACTACGTCGAGCAGGTGAGTCTCGCCAAACAGGTACTTTCCTTCCTGGTAAGCCTTATTTAATTTACTTTGCATGGGAGGGCACCTCCATTCAACCTATGTTAGGGCATTTCCAAATGACATTTACTTACTCCTTCATTTACTTTCATGTAGGCCATTTCCTGTTATTACTGGCATATTTAATCCACAATAAACAAATATCCTCCTCCTGGATAGTTTAGTTTAGTAGATATACACATGATAAAAATTAATCAAGAACTTCATTCATTCATTTTCATTCATCTTCCGTAACCATTTTATTCTGGCCAAGGCTGTGGTGGATCCGAAGCATATCCCGGGAACACTGGGCAGGAGGTGGGACAGTCCATACATGCCAGTTCATCACAGGGCACCATGCACATCCACATTCACATCTAGGGGCAATTTAGTGTAGCCAATTCACCTACTGGTACTCGGTTTCCTCACCCAGTCCAAAGACATGCGTTGTAGGCTAACTGGCATTTCCAAATTATCTGTAGTGTGTGAATGGTCCAGGGTGTCCGCCACCCTGTGCCCCAAGTTCCCTGGGATAGGCTCCAGGCTACCTGCGACCCTGTGTAGGATAAGTGGTACAAAAAATGGATGGATGGATAATTTTATGTGGGTTTTTGATTTTTTCAGACTGGACCAAGGAAAAACACAGGAAGAGAACGTCTGGCTTACGCATGTAACCCTGTTCCCTGAGAAGGGAATGAGACGTTGGGTTTAGCATAACACTATGGGGGATGGCAATTAAGCTCGTCGCGTGATATAAATATGGCACCTGTGAACTGCGCCATCAGCCTCTATTATCTGAAGCGAAGATGAGAATGAGAATACCCTAGGGTAGGGCCTGTTCAAAAAGAGCCAAGCCAGAGGGTCACTGCAAGACACTTGATCCTGGGGTGGAATGAAAATCCAGGCTGTAATAACGAATTAATGTGTGTGGCGTAGACCACCCTGCAGCAGCACACACATCCTGTAAGGATACCCCTTTGGACAAAGCCTTCACGGAGGCGACTGCCCTAATGGCCCTTATGCCCAGAGGTGTAGCGAGACCGCACGCCTCATAAGCAATAGAGATTGCTTCCACTATCCAATTAGAGATGTGCTGCTTTGACACAGCATCCCCTCTACTGTCGCCGCCAAAGCAGACCAGCAGCTGCTCCGACTTACACCACTGGCCGGAGTGGTGGACGTAAGTACAGAGAGCTCTTACTGGACACAGCAGGTGCATTCTCTCTTCTTCCAGTGTGGGGAATGGAGGAGGGCAGAAAGCCTGCACTGCAACACCACAGGGTGGGCAGCCGATGTAAGCACCTTAGGAGACAGGAAGGCCTTGGCTAATCCAAGGGCAAAGTCAAGTCAGGAAGGGGCAACAGAGAGAGCTTGTAGATCTCCTACTCGCTGGAGAGATGTCAGGGCCAGCAGAAGAGCTATCTTTAGAGTCAGAAGCTTCTCAGGGGCTGACTCTAAGGGCTCAAATGGGGCCCCTGACAGACCTTCCAGGACCACAGAAAGGTCCCAGGAAGGTATGCGTGGCCTGCAGATGGGCCTCAGCCGCCTGACACCACGCATGAACCTCGAACTTAGAGGACGTTGCCCCACAGAGGCTCTATCAACAGGGTCGTGGCTGGCCAAAATGGGGGCCACGTAAACCCTGATTGTAGAAGGAGCCCACCCCGCTGAGAAACGTCCATGTAAGAACTCCAGGACTGTAGCTATTGCAAAGTTCACTGGGTCTTCAGTGAATCCCTGCAGATGGGTATCTCCCAAGTAGTGCTATCTAGCAGGGATATTATCTCTGAGAACCATATTCGAGCTGTCCAAATATTCCCAGAATGTACATTGCACTCACTGACAAACTTTCCTTCTGCCCAGAGAAGAATTAGTTGCACCTGCCTGAACAGGGGGCACGGACATAATCCTCCCTGGTGGTTAGTATATGAGACCACCGGTGTGTTGTCTGTAAACACGTTGTGACCTCTCAATTGAGGAAGAAGGAATGTCAGTGCTAGAAATATGGCCCACATTTCTAGGCAATTTATATGCCGCTCCAGATGGGAGCCGCACCAGAGACCGTGAGCTGGACAGCTGTCTAAGACCGTGCTCCAGCCCGTGAGGGAGGTGTCTGTAATTACCGTCTTGCACTAAGGAGACACCCCTAGAGTGTGACCCAAGGCTAGAAACCGGGGACCCAGAGCACGTAGGCATTGCCGCGTGACACTGATTATTCTCAGCGGTTTCGTCCTTGGACATCACCTCTTTCGTCCTTGGACGAAACCCCCAACTTCTCAGCCACCACTGAACGGTCTCCTGTGCATTAGGCCCATAAGCACCAATAGTCTCCCGAGATCCAGCTTTATCTTTCTCAGTGTTGATAGGATTGACCCTACACATGTTGGGGATAGAAACGCCCTCATCATAGTAGAATCCTTATAACCCCTAGAAAAGTTGTCCACTGCACTGGGGAAAGCATAACTTTTCTGAGGTTCAACCTGAGCCCCAAGCTCTTCATGTGGGTGAGAACAATATCTCGATGTTGAACCGCCAGGTCCCTGGATCGTGCTTTAATTAACCAGATGTCCAAGTAGTTTAGTACACAGATGCCCTGGAATCACAATGGAGCCCAAGTGACATCCATACACTTTGTGAAGGTGTGAGGGGATAAAGCTAGTGATATTTCTATGTGGAAATATGCACCTTTTAGATCTATCATCACAAACCAGTTCTCAAACTGAATCTGTGGAACGATAAGTTTGGGCATCAGCATCTTGAACCTGTATGTCCAAAGAGTACAGTTCAGATGATGCAGACCTAAAATTGGCCGCATACTCCTATTTTTTGCAGAACAGGAAATAACGGCTGTAAAAACCTCCTTCCCTCAGGGAATGGGGTACATGTTCTATGGCCCCTTTGTCCAAGAGGGATTTTACTTCCTGCGCTAACGGCGGGCTCTGGTCTGTGCTGACTACTGTGGTGAGCACACCTCTGAACCGGGGGGGTCGAGCTATAAACTGGACTCGGTAACCCTTTTCTACGGTAGACAGAACCCATGGAGACATATTTGGCAGTAGCTGCCAGATGGTCTTTTAGTGACGTTAACTATTCCACATTCTATTGGAGGGAAAGCTTCAGATTTTTGTTGCCCTGTGACAGCTCGCTGACCAGAGAACACTGAAAACGTGGGACCGCCTTGGCTAGGGGAGGCCCTACAGTAACACTGGGGGCTAACTGCCCTAACAACCTCATGTCCCATGAGAAGTCCCTCCATGGCCCCTCAGGTCTGCTCTTCTTTGCCTGCTTGGCCTTTATGACCATTCTCAGATCAGGCCTAGTAGCAGGCCGCGACTGTGGCTGCCCGGTTCCCCTGGCTGTCTGTGGGCTGCCATACTCATCTTCTGGGTCTCCCTCACACTAGTGCTATCCTGGGCTCCATTCGTGGATGCCCAGGTGAACTCGAGACAACAAGGAAGGAACTGGCTAAATGCCGCCGTATGTCGAACTCACTCAGCAGGGCTGCTTGGTAGGCCTGCAACACTGTCATTGACTGCAGTGACCCACAAACAAGACTACTACCGCATAGGCCTTGCCTACCAATGCCACGATTGCCTTACACAGTGACTTGGATGGCAAAGCCAGCCCCCCTAATTACCTGCCATCGATGGAGAGAGGTAGCTTGCAAGCACCTCCTCCACCTTCAGCATAGCTAAATATCCATGCCGTTCATTCCCCACAGTGGCCGAATAATCCAACATCCTGGGGTTATAAATACGGCTTATGCATGGTTTTCCCCCAGAAGCTTGATATTTTGTCATGCACTTCTGGAAGAAAGGGGAGTTTCTGCAGTGTGATGGATTTACTTTCACTGGTGAGAAAAAGGCTTTTGGCTTTCCATAGTGGAAGGAGGAGTTGCGACGCGAGCTCCAAAATCCAGCGGAGAGCTGAACCCGAAAGACAGAGCAAGAGATAGAGCAGCGCTCGTCTCCAGCTCCTCTACCGGATCCAAAAAAGATCCCCTGAATCTGGACGGCTAGCTGCCTCGGCAGCGGCTGGCCCAGATCCGCAAGGCTCTGAAACCCAATTCGCTTCGGCTTCCAAGAAGAGCGCGAGTCCCGAGCCGAACTGCTTAATGTAGGCATTACCATGCGCAGCGTCTTGAGGCTGCCATCGCATGCTACACCACTAGATACTTCACCCAGAAAGTGTGTACTATTCCCCGTGATGAAACGGGAGCAAGTTGTAACACGCTTCCTGAATTCTCTCACTCATATTTTTCTCTCTCGCACATTCCTTTTTTCTCTTCTCTTTTTTTTTTAAAGGGATAGAAAAGGCTAGGATAATAAAGGCTGATGGCGTGGTTCACAGGTGCCATATTTATATCACGCGACGCGCTTAAGTGCCACGTCACCTGATCATGGCAGGCTTATAAATAGGCATGATTTAACACAAGTTCAGATGCCGGTAACACGCGAGAGGAGCTTCCCCATAGTGTTATGCTAAATGCAACGTCGAAGTTCCCTTTGAAAGGGAACTGTTGATGTTACTAGGAAATTATCTCATTCTTATATTTGGGGTTTCCCTGTGACAAATAATATTCTATAATCCAATTTAATCTAATAAAAATAATACTGTATATGTCATTGTGCTACTTACAGCCCAGGGGTCCTGAGCTCAGGTTACTGTCAATGAGGAGTTATGCACATTTCCTCTGAGTTCTCCAGTTTCCTCCTACTTCCAAAAACATGCCACTAGGTGGATTGACTAAGATAATTGTGTGAATGGTGCCCTGTAATGACACCCAACCAAGGTGCGTTTTGCTCTCACACCGAGTGTTCCTGGGATAGGCTCTGGATCCAGTGCATCCTTCACCTGGATAAAGTGCTTACTGAAAGTGAGTGAGTAATATAATCATTCTCTTTTATTTCTCTTTTTCATGATTGTATTTCCTTAACAAACTCTCCTCTGTTGCACAAACTCTCAATACACACACACACACACACACTAAGTCTAAGTCACATCAGGGGTTAAATTATGTAGGAAATTATGTAAGAATTTGGGTAAAAGTGAATAGAAATGTAGAATAAAAAACATTATCCTATGGCTGGGAAAATGCAACCTAGAAAAGATATGTCTGTGCAGCTGTGTGTGTGTGTGTGTGTGTGTGTGTGTGTGTGTGTGTATTGAGAGTTAGCCCCCAGTGTTACTGTAGGGCCTCCCCTAGCCAAGGCGGTCCCACGTTTTCAGTGTTCTCTGGTCAGCGAGCTGTCACAGGGCAACAAAAATCTGAAGCTTTCCCTCCAATAGAATGTGGAATAGTTAACGTCACTAAAAGACCATCTGGCAGCTACTGCCAAATATGTCTCCATGGGTTCTGTCTACAGTAGAAAAGGGTTACCGAGTCCAGTTTATAGCTCGACCCCCCCGGTTCAGAGGTGTGCTCACCACAGTAGTCAGCACAGACCAGAGCCCGCCGTTAGCGCAGGAAGTAAAATCCCTCTTGGACAAAGGGGCCATAGAACATGTACCCCATTCCCTGAGGGAAGGAGGTTTTTACAGCCGTTATTTCCTGTTCTGCAAAAAATAGGAGTATGCGGCCAATTTTAGGTCTGCATCATCTGAACTGTACTCTTTGGACATACAGGTTCAAGATGCTGATGCCCAAACTTATCGTTCCACAGATTCAGTTTGAGAACTGGTTTGTGATGATAGATCTAAAAGGTGCATATTTCCACATAGAAATATCACTAGCTTTATCCCCTCACACCTTCACAAAGTGTATGGATGTCACTTGGGCTCCATTGTGATTCCAGGGCATCTGTGTACTAAACTACTTGGACATCTGGTTAATTAAAGCACGATCCAGGGACCTGGCGGTTCAACATCGAGATGTTGTTCTCACCCACATGAAGAGCTTGGGGCTCAGGTTGAACCTCAGAAAAGTTATGCTTTCCCCAGTGCAGTGGACAACTTTTCTAGGGGTTATAAGGATTCTACTATGATGAGGGCGTTTCTATCCCCAACATGTGTAGGGTCAATCCTATCAACACTGAGAAAGATAAAGCTGGATCTCGGGAGACTATTGGTGCTTATGGGCCTAATGCACAGGAGACCGTTCAGTGGTGGCTGAGAAGTTGGGGGTTTCGTCCAAGGACGAAAGAGGTGATGTCCAAGGACGAAACCTCTGAGAATAATCAGTGTCACGCGGCAATGCCTACGTGCTCTGGGTCCCCGGTTTCTAGCCTTGGGTCACACTCTAGGGGTGTCTCCTTAGTGCAAGACGGTAATTACAGACACCTCCCTCACGGGCTGGAGCACGGTCTTAGACAGCTGTCCAGCTCACGGTCTCTGGTGCGGCTCCCATCTGGAGCGGCATATAAATTGCCTAGAAATGTGGGCCATATTTCTAGCACTGACATTCCTTCTTCCTCAATTGAGAGGTCACAACGTGTTTACAGACAACACACCGGTGGTCTCATATACTAACCACCAGGGAGGATTATGTCCGTGCCCCCTGTTCAGGCAGGTGCAACTAATTCTTCTCTGGGCAGAAGGAAAGTTTGTCAGTGAGTGCAATGTACATTCTGGGAATATTTGGACAGCTCGAATATGGTTCTCAGAGATAATATCCCTGCTAGATAGCACTACTTGGGAGATACCCATCTGCAGGGATTCACTGAAGACCCAGTGAACTTTGCAATAGCTACAGTCCTGGAGTTCTTACATGGACGTTTCTCAGCGGGGTGGGCTCCTTCTACAATCAGGGTTTACGTGGCCCCCATTTTGGCCAGCCACGACCCTGTTGATAGAGCCTCTGTGGGGCAACGTCCTCTAAGTTCGAGGTTCATGCGTGGTGTCAGGCGGCTGAGGCCCATCTGCAGGCCACGCATACCTTCCTGGGACCTTTCTGTGGTCCTGGAAGGTCTGTCAGGGGCCCCATTTGAGCCCTTAGAGTCAGTCCCTGAGAAGCTTCTGACTCTAAAGATAGCTCTTCTGCTGGCCCTGACATCTCTCCAGCGAGTAGGAGATCTACAAGCTCTCTCTGTTGCCCCTTCCTGACTTGACTTTGCCCTTGGATTAGCCAAGGCCTTCCTGTCTCCTAAGGTGCTTACATCGGCTGCCCACCCTGTGGTGTTGCAGTGCAGGCTTTCTGCCCTCCTCCATTCCCCACACTGGAAGAAGAGAGAATGCACCTGCTGTGTCCAGTAAGAGCTCTCTGTACTTACGTCCACCACTCCGGCCAGTGGTGTAAGTCGGAGCAGCTGCTGGTCTGCTTTGGCGGCGACAGTAGAGGGGATGCTGTGTCAAAGCAGCACATCTCTAATTGGATAGTGGAAGCAATCTCTATTGCTTATGAGGCGTGCGGTCTCGCTACACCTCTGGGCATAAGGGCCATTAGGGCAGTCGCCTCCGTGAAGGCTTTGTCCAAAGGGGTATCCTTACAGGATGTGTGTGCTGCTGCAGGGTGGTCTACGCCACACACATTAATTCGTTATTACAGCCTGGATTTTCATTCCACCCCGGGATCAAGTGTCTTGCAGTGACCCACTGGCTTGGCTCTTTTTGAACAGGCCCTACCCTAGGGTATTCTCATTCTCGTCTTCGCTTCAGATAATAGAGGCTGATGGCGCAGTTCACAGGTGCCATATTTATATCACGCGACGAGCTTAATTGCCATCCCCCATAGTGTTATGCTAAACCTAACGTCTCATTCCCTTCTCAGGGAACAGGGTTACATGCGTAAGCCACACTCTTCCTGTGTTTTTCCTTGGTCCAGTCTGAAAAAATCAAAAACCCACATAAAATTATCCATCCATCCATTTTTTGTACCACTTATCCTACACAGGGTCGCAGGTAGCCTGGAGCCTATCCCAGGGAACTTGGGGCACAGGGTGGCAGACACCCTGGACCATTCACACACTACAGATAATTTGGAAATGCCAGTTAGCCTACAACGCATGTCTTTGGACTGGGTGAGGAAACCGAGTACCAGTAGGTGAATTGGCTACACTAAATTGCCCCTAGATGTGAATGTGGATGTGCATGGTGCCCTGTGATGAACTGGCATGTATGGACTGTCCCACCTCCTGCCCAGTGTTCCCGGGATATGCTCCGGATCCACCACAGCCTTGGCCAGAATAAAATGGTTACGGAAGATGAATGAAAATGAATGAATGAAGTTCTTGATTAATTTTTATCATGTGTATATCTACTAAACTAAACTATCCAGGAGGAGGATATTTGTTTATTGTGGATTAATTATGCCAGTAATAACAGGAAATGGCCTACATGAAAGTAAATGAAGGAGTAAGTAAATGTCATTTGGAAATGCCCTAACATAGGTTGAATGGAGGTGCCCTCCCATGCAAAGTAAATTAAATAAGGCTTACCAGGAAGGAAAGTACCTGTTTGGCGAGACTCACCTGCTCGACGTAGTTGTGTTTACTGTAACAGACCGTAGCTTTGTTTACTGCTCCTCCTTCTCTTAATCCAGCTTGCATACCTTTAAGACTTCACATACATACCCAGGCTGTGTGTGAGTCAGTAGTTGTTACAAAACTAGATGCTTTTTATTACACCCACAAATGTAAACAAGGTTCACAGGGTTTAAAATGATAAAGAAGCCAAACAGGAGTAACATGACCACTTTATCATTACTACACATTGTGATTCGTTTGCATGATATATAAGAACAAGTCATACATAACTTAAATGACAAGACCAGAATGTAAACTGTTGGGTGAAAATAATTGAAATATCTTCAGGGAAGAGAAAATATTTCTGTCAGAATGTGTGGGAATGAACAAGTTGATAGCTTTGTTTTCTCTCAAATGCTGTATGCAGGGTTCAAGAGGTGTTTATTGTGTGCAATGCAAGATTTCATTTAGCACAGTTAAGGAGTCTTTTGATTGATTTTGATTGTCACATGTACATTACAGCACAGTCAAATTATTTTCTGCGCATATCCCAGCTTGTTAGGAAGTTGGGGTCAGAGCACAGAACACAGAACACAGTGTCAGCCATGATATAATGATTATAGCACCCCTGGAGCAGAGAGGGTTAACTCAAGGGCCCAACAGAGGGAGACCCAGAGCCTTAACCGTTGACCTCCAGTGCCCAGAGCAAATGCTTGTTAGTTTTTTGTACCTTTAGTTTGTGGAACATTATTAAGGCACATAATTTGACCTTAAGGATCAATGTTTTACCTTTGAGGATAAATTAACAATGTTTGTTCGTTGAGGAACAAAATGTACAGACTTATTTTCTTTGATAGTATTTTATACATTTTAATTAAAATGTCAAAAAGCTCATAATGCCAAGTTGTGTAGACTGTAGTGTGTGAGACAGGTATGAATAGACCTATATTAAGCCTTGGTCAGAGCCTTTCAGAACAACGCAGCATTTCAAACTGTGACACTGTGGCATTTAATGCTTAGTGGAATGCACTGAGCCCCCATTTTGGCCAGCCACGCCCCTGTTGATGGAGCCTCTGTGGGGCAACGTCCTCTAAGTTCGAGGTTCATGCGTGGTGTCAGGCGGCTGAGGCCCATCTGCAGGCCACGCATACCTTCCTGGGACCTTTCTGTGGTCCTGGAAGGTCTGTCAGGGGCCCCATTTGAGCCCTTAGAGTCAGTCCCTGAGAAGCTTCTGACTCTAAAGATAGCTCTTCTGCTGGCCCTGACATCTCTCCAGCGAGTAGGAGATCTACAAGCTCTCTCTGTTGCCCCTTCCTGACTTGACTTTGCCCTTGGATTAGCCAAGGCCTTCCTGTCTCCTAAGGTGCTTACATCGGCTGCCCACTCTGTGGTGTTGCAGTGCAGGCTTTCTGCCCTCCTCCATTCCCCACACTGGAAGAAGAGAGAATGCACCTGCTGTGTCCAGTAAGAGCTCTCTGTACTTACGTCCACCACTCCGGCCAGTGGTGTAAGTCGGAGCAGCTGCTGGTCTGCTTTGGCGGCAACAGTAGAGGGGATGCTGTGTCAAAGCAGCACATCTCTAATTGGATAGTGGAAGCAATCTCTATTGCTTATGAGGCGTGCGGTCTCGCTACACCTCTAGGCATAAGGGCTCATTCAACTAGGGCAGTCGCCTCCGTGAAGGCTTTGTCCAAAGGGGTATTCTTACAGGATGTGTGCGCTGCTGCAGGGTGGTCTACGCCACACACATTAATTCGTTATTACAGCCTGGATTTTCATTCCACCCCGGGATCAAGTGTCTTGCAGTGACCCTCTGGCTTGGCTCTTTTTTGCCATATTTATATCACGCGACGCGCTTAATTGCCATCCCCCATAGTGTTATGCTAAACCCAATGTCTCGTTCCCTTCTCAGGGAACAGGGTTACATGCGTAAGCCAGACGTTCTCTTCCTGTGTTTTTCCTTGGTCCAGTCTGAAAAAATCAAAAACCCACACAAAATTATCCATCCATCCATTTTTTGTACCACTTATCCTACACAGGGTCGCAGGTAGCCTGGAGCCTATCCCAGGGAACTTGGGGCACAGGGTGGCGGACACCCTGGACCATTCACACACTACAGATAATTTGGAAATGCCAGTTAGCCTACAACGCATGTCTTTGGACTGGGTGAGGAAACTGGAGTACCAGTAGGTGAATTGGCTACACTAAATTGCCCCTAGATGTGAATGTGGATGTGCATGGTGCCCTGTGATGAACTGGCATGTATGGACTGTTCCACCTCCTGCCCAGTGTTCCCGGGATATGCTCCGGATCCACCACAGCCTTGGCCAGAATAAAATGGTTACGGAAGATGAATGAAAATGAATGAATGAAGTTCTTGATTAATTTTTATCATGTGTATAACTACTAAACTAAACTATCCAGGAGGAGGATATTTGTTTATTGCGTATTAAATATGCCAGTAATAACAGGAAATGGCCTACATGAAAGTAAATGAAGGAGTAAGTAAATGTCATTTGGAAATGCCCTAACATAGGTTGAATGGAGGTGCCCTCCCATGCAAAGTAAATTAAATAAGGCTTACCAGGAAGGAAAGTACCTGTTTGGCGAGACTCACCTGCTCGACGTAATTGTGTTTACTGTAACAGACCGTAGTTATGTTTACTGCTCCTCCTTCTCTTAATCCAGCTTGCATACCTTTAAGACTTCACATACATACCCAGGCTGTGTGTGAGTCAGTAGTTGTTACAAAACTAGATGCTTTTTATTACACCCACAAATGTAAACAAGGTTCACAGGGTTTAAAATGATAAAGAAGCCAAACAGGAGTAACATGACCACTTTATCATTACTACACATTGTGATTCGTTTGCATGATATATAAGAACAAGTCATACATAACTTAAATGACAAGACCAGAATGTAAACTGTTGGGTGAAAATAATTGAAATATCTTCAGGGAAGAGAAAATATTTCTGTCAGAATGTGTGAGAATGAACAAGTTGATAGCTTTGTTTTCTCTCAAATGCTGTATGCAGGGTTCAAGAGGTGTTTATTGTGTGCAATGCAAGATTTCATTTAGCACAGTTAAGGAGACTTTTGATTGATTTTGATTGTCACATGTACATTACAGCACAGTCAAATTATTTTCTTCGCATATCCCAGCTTGTTAGGAAGTTGGGGTCAGAGCACAGAACACAGAACACAGTGTCAGCCATGATATAATGATTATAGCACCCCTGGAGCAGAGAGGGTTAACTCAAGGGCCCAACAGAGGGAGACCCAGAGCCTTAACCGTTGACCTCCAGTGCCCAGAGCAAATGCTTGTTAGTTTTTTGTACCTTTAGTTTGTGGAACATTATTAAGGCACATAATTTGACCTTAAGGATCAATGTTTTACCTTTGAGGATAAATTAACAATGTTTGTTCGTTGAGGAACAAAATGTACAGACTTATTTTCTTTGATAGTATTTTATACATTTTAATTAAAATGTCAAAAAGCTCATAATGCCAAGTTGTGTAGACTGTAGTGTGTGAGACAGGTATGAATAGACCTATATTAAGCCTTGGTCAGAGCCTTTCAGAACAACGCAGCATTTCAAACTGTGACACTGTGGCATTTAATGCTTAGTGGAATGCACTGAGCCCCCATTTTGGCCAGCCACGCCCCTGTTGATGGAGCCTCTGTGGGGCAACGTCCTCTAAGTTCGAGGTTCATGCGTGGTGTCAGGCGGCTGAGGCCCATCTGCAGGCCACGCATACCTTCCTGGGACCTTTCTGTGGTCCTGGAAGGTCTGTCAGGGGCCCCATTTGAGCCCTTAGAGTCAGTCCCTGAGAAGCTTCTGACTCTAAAGATAGCTCTTCTGCTGGCCCTGACATCTCTCCAGCGAGTAGGAGATCTACAAGCTCTCTCTGTTGCCCCTTCCTGACTTGACTTTGCCCTTGGATTAGCCAAGGCCTTCCTGTCTCCTAAGGTGCTTACATCGGCTGCCCACTCTGTGGTGTTGCAGTGCAGGCTTTCTGCCCTCCTCCATTCCCCACACTGGAAGAAGAGAGAATGCACCTGCTGTGTCCAGTAAGAGCTCTCTGTACTTACGTCCACCACTCCGGCCAGTGGTGTAAGTCGGAGCAGCTGCTGGTCTGCTTTGGCGGCAACAGTAGAGGGGATGCTGTGTCAAAGCAGCACATCTCTAATTGGATAGTGGAAGCAATCTCTATTGCTTATGAGGCGTGCGGTCTCGCTACACCTCTAGGCATAAGGGCTCATTCAACTAGGGCAGTCGCCTCCGTGAAGGCTTTGTCCAAAGGGGTATTCTTACAGGATGTGTGCGCTGCTGCAGGGTGGTCTACGCCACACACATTAATTCGTTATTACAGCCTGGATTTTCATTCCACCCCGGGATCAAGTGTCTTGCAGTGACCCTCTGGCTTGGCTCTTTTTTGCCATATTTATATCACGCGACGCGCTTAATTGCCATCCCCCATAGTGTTATGCTAAACCCAATGTCTCATTCCCTTCTCAGGGAACAGGGTTACATGCGTAAGCCAGACGTTCTCTTCCTGTGTTTTTCCTTGGTCCAGTCTGAAAAAATCAAAAACCCACACAAAATTATCCATCCATCCATTTTTTGTACCACTTATCCTACACAGGGTCGCAGGTAGCCTGGAGCCTATCCCAGGGAACTTGGGGCACAGGGTGGCGGACACCCTGGACCATTCACACACTACAGATAATTTGGAAATGCCAGTTAGCCTACAACGCATGTCTTTGGACTGGGTGAGGAAACTGGAGTACCAGTAGGTGAATTGGCTACACTAAATTGCCCCTAGATGTGAATGTGGATGTGCATGGTGCCCTGTGATGAACTGGCATGTATGGACTGTTCCACCTCCTGCCCAGTGTTCCCGGGATATGCTCCGGATCCACCACAGCCTTGGCCAGAATAAAATGGTTACGGAAGATGAATGAAAATGAATGAATGAAGTTCTTGATTAATTTTTATCATGTGTATAACTACTAAACTAAACTATCCAGGAGGAGGATATTTGTTTATTGCGTATTAAATATGCCAGTAATAACAGGAAATGGCCTACATGAAAGTAAATGAAGGAGTAAGTAAATGTCATTTGGAAATGCCCTAACATAGGTTGAATGGAGGTGCCCTCCCATGCAAAGTAAATTAAATAAGGCTTACCAGGAAGGAAAGTACCTGTTTGGCGAGACTCACCTGCTCGACGTAATTGTGTTTACTGTAACAGACCGTAGTTATGTTTACTGCTCCTCCTTCTCTTAATCCAGCTTGCATACCTTTAAGACTTCACATACATACCCAGGCTGTGTGTGAGTCAGTAGTTGTTACAAAACTAGATGCTTTTTATTACACCCACAAATGTAAACAAGGTTCACAGGGTTTAAAATGATAAAGAAGCCAAACAGGAGTAACATGACCACTTTATCATTACTACACATTGTGATTCGTTTGCATGATATATAAGAACAAGTCATACATAACTTAAATGACAAGACCAGAATGTAAACTGTTGGGTGAAAATAATTGAAATATCTTCAGGGAAGAGAAAATATTTCTGTCAGAATGTGTGAGAATGAACAAGTTGATAGCTTTGTTTTCTCTCAAATGCTGTATGCAGGGTTCAAGAGGTGTTTATTGTGTGCAATGCAAGATTTCATTTAGCACAGTTAAGGAGACTTTTGATTGATTTTGATTGTCACATGTACATTACAGCACAGTCAAATTATTTTCTTCGCATATCCCAGCTTGTTAGGAAGTTGGGGTCAGAGCACAGAACACAGAACACAGTGTCAGCCATGATATAATGATTATAGCACCCCTGGAGCAGAGAGGGTTTACTCAAGGGCAGAACAGAGGGAGACCCAGAACCTTAACCGTTGACCTCCAGTGCCCAGAGCAAATGCTTGTTAGTTTTTTGTACCTTTAGTTTGTGGAACATTATTCAGGCACATAATTTGACCTTAAGGATCAATGTTTTACCTTTGAGGATAAATTAACATTGTTTGTACGTTGAGGAACAAAATGTACAGACTTATTTTCTTTGATAGTATTTTATACTTTTTAATTAAAATGTCAAAAAGCTCATAATGCCAAGTTGTGTAGACTGTAGTGTGTGAGACAGGTATGAATAGACCTATATTAAGCCTTGGTCAGAGCCTTTCAGAACAACGCAGCATTTCGAACTGTGACACTGTGGCATTTAATGCTTAGTGGAATGCACTGATGGGGGATGGATGGATGGATGGAGGTTCTTAAAGTCTTTACTCATCAGACCCACCTGAGAACCACAAATCAAGTAGTCCCTCAAAAATCTCAAAAAGGGTACTACAGATTTAGAGTTTAATTTACAAACACCACTGAAAGGATAAAAAGATAGCTTTACTGATGAAATCAGTAACTGTAACTCAGTACGGAACATTGATGATTCCAGGCGAAGACTCACATGTAGTACCAGATGTGGCTGACGTACCACCTGAGGAAGTCCCTGCACCTCCAGCCCCTATTCCAGACCCAGACTAGATTCCTGAAGCCCCTTTCATACTTGACGACGAGACAGGGGAGGGAGTGGTGCAGTTGTTAGAGAACGACCGTCACCTGTACGAGCAGCCATTGGGACTCTACATCTACAGGATCTGAGAGATCTCGATAACCTTGCTTATCCCCAGCAACCCCAACGGCACCTGAACACTGTCCCTGTCATTGACATAAACCAGCTAATTCTACAGCTCCTTTCACCTGAATTTTTCACCGAAATTTTCACCAATTCCACAGGTAGCTCATGCAGTTGGACCAGATGTCATTCCCCAAGCTGGCCCAGAGACCATACCCCTGGATGTGCTGAACCGCACCAGCCATCACATTAATACCTGGGTGCTACTTGTAGCCATCATTGTAATAAGTTCTGTCGTAACCTGAAGATAAGACTGTATAAATAGGTCATTGAATCTGTGCTTAGATTCAGATCACTTTTGGGATATCTCATGAGGGGATTTCATGTTGTTTTTTGAACAGTATACTGGATTTTTGCTTCTCTCATCTATCTTGTTCATGGCATCATTTTGATCAGTAAATTGAGGATTATTGTATTGACTAACTAGAGGAAATTCAGCAACCTAGTCGTTTTAGATATGACAGCACATATTTCACAATTTGTTAATGTGTGGTCAATCATGTGACCTAAAAATGGTGACCACCAAGATTCTTTTTACCACTTCCCCCGGCGCAATGGTATAAACCATGTGCAGTCTTAATCAGTGTCGGCAACAACGACAAAGGAGCTACAAAATGTCCCCCTGGCCCCCGCCAGAGTCCGGTGCTGCTATGCTTCGTTGCTCCCATTTCTTTCCATTGTGAAAGTTCATGGACTGACACTGTGTTTTGCGTTTCTGCAAGAGATGCTAAATTTGTCTCGGGTGGAGGTGTGTCCTCTGGTACCAAGACTGGCATTACGTTTGTGTGCTGTAGTGCATCTGCTGCCATATTACCCTTAGTGACAAATGACCCATCTGATTTGTGAGCAGCACATTTAACAATAGCCAATTTGGATGGCAGCATCACCGCATGTAATAGCTCAGAAATGGCCTCACCATGAGTTACAGGTGAGCCATCTGCTCTATGGAACCCACGCTGTGCCCAAATTGGACCGTATAGATGGCATACCCCGTACGCATACACGGAATCTGTATAAATTGTACAAGACTTCCCACTTGCCAAGTTACAGGCTGCTGTTAGAGCCTTTAGCTATGCCAATTGGGCTGAGCATGGCTGACTGACCGGTGTGGTCAGAACCATATCAAACGATGAAAGGTCAGGGCTAGGAGCCATGATAGCGTATCCCGCTGTGTTCCCATCCATCCCCCTGAAACATGACCCATCTATGAACAACGTCAGAGAGGAATGGGACAGGGGCTGGTTTTCTGAGATCCTGTCGTGCTTTTAAATGCCTGATAGAAGTAATGTGACAGTCATGTGGTTAACCCTCCAAGGGGGTTACCATCCTGTCTGCAAGATTTACTGTCTGGCACCTTTGGATGAACAATTCCGGTGCAGAGAGTATTACATCATATCCTGTCTTACGTGCATACATGATTACAAACGCTGGTCTTGTTAGAAGTGCATTGAGGGCATGGGTGGTGTATAAGGTAGTGGGTGGCCCATAGTGATTGCAGAAGCTTTTTGATAAGCAAAGGCTGCTGCTGCTAACTTCCGATAACAGGGTGGCATTCCCTTTTCCACAGTGTCAAGGGAAGTACTGAAATAGGCAGTAGGATGCTTACCTGGGCCTTGCTGCTGAGTTAACATGGCATTGGCGAATCCCTGATTTTCAGAGACATACAAATGAAAAGGCTTCCTGTAATTAGGACCGGCCAGAGCTGGCCCAGAACAGACATAATTTTTTAACATTTCAAAAGCTGTTAATGCCTCTGGTGTCCAGTCAAGGGAAGCATTTTCTTTCTTTTGGTCTACTGCTCTTATCAAAGCCTGTAAAGGAGCCATTTTCAGTGTGACGTCACAGATCCACTGTCTACTATAGCCTACCATCCCAAGAAAAGAAAGCATCTGTCTTACTGTTTGAGGTTTTGGGGCGGTTCTTACAGCCTCAATATGGGCTGGGGCGGGAGATCTATTTCTGCCATGCAACATCCTGCCCAAGTATTCTACTTCTTTTTTTACATGTATTGTTGTCCCTCATAGGTAAATGCAAATAAATGCCTTTAATAAGGATGCAGCAGTATACTAAAGAAGGCTGAACACAAATCTATCACCGTGTACCACTTAGTATCCTCAGGAATGTTCGACAGGAGGGTGTGTGGGTCAGGCACTATAGGCGTTTCTGCCTGCACAATTTTGTTGACTGCACGTAAATCGTGTACGAGTCTCCATTTTTCAGAGTTGGGCTTTCTGACAGGAAATTTGGGAGTATTGCATGGGCTTTTGGTCAGGATCAGTACTCCTGCTTCCAGGAGCCCCTGAATTGTAGTTTTGATTCCTTCCCTAGCTTGTGTAGTCAATGGGTATTGTCTCGGATAGGGTAAACTGACATTAGGTATGACATCTATCCTTACCTGTCCTGTTGATCTGACTAACCCAACATCTGTCTGGTGTTTAGTTCACAAGGTGTAAGGCACTGTTTTGAGCAATGTCTCCTCTTCTTTCCTGTCAGCTTCTGTTGTGAGTACTGGTGAGTGTAGTGACAACGGCATGTGTTTATCTACCCAAATGTGTGTAGCTGCCATGCTATCTACTCCCTTTTGTGAAATTCTTATATACTTGTTGTCTGGTGAGATGTATAAGTAGAGCTTTTTGGTAGTTTTCTATTTCCTATCCCGTCCTGCCTCTCTAACCATAAATCCTAAGTCCTTAGACTCGAAACCCTCTGCTATTATGAGGGAAACATGTGGGACGGCTCCTGGTATGTGATGCCATTCCTTTATGTCATTTTTTAGGAGTACTATGGCCGCACTCCTTGTGGTCCTATTACAATGTCCCCTGTTATCACCTCAAACTGTTTTTGTTCCATCATCTCATTCCACAGCTGCCCATACTCTACATTTTTGCTCTCTTGGTTGAAGTGCATTGTGCAGTGTAGGGGACTTTTTGTTTCTCTGCAGTCAGGTCGTGTTGCTTATATCCACATTTTCCATTGCATAAAAGTTTGTTTCAGTTCAGATGAATCTGGGTCAGTGTATTCCAGCCAATACACTGTCATGTTTTTGTGAGAGCCGGAGCCTGGAGACTTCCTGGCCTACACATGAAAATATGGCACTTGGGTCTATCATAAACGGGGCTATTTTCATGCCATTAAGAGACACCATAATTGTTGGTTCTTGTCTCGGATGCAGTGTGGTGACATACTGCATATGCTCCCCCTCCGAACTCTCTGGGCATCTTCAACTCCAGTTAGCTGTGAGTCCTATCCAAGGTCCTGCTTGCTCATGCCACTGGTTTGGGCCTGGCGGCCCCCTGTGCTGGCTTCTTTGCTCTTGCTGCCTTGGCCGGTTCTCCCACGGGCAAACTTGGCAGTTCCTTCTGATGTGTCCTTTCTCTCCACATCCCCAACATTCGAATGACTGTGTCTTGGGTGCATTACCTTCTCTCTGAGGGCCTGCTGGTGGCCTCTGACCTTGCTGCGGTGCCTGAGGCCACTTCTGCCACTTCCCTGGTCCTTGCCTTTGTCCTTGTCCCCTCATGGGCCTACATTGTGGTGGTCCCTGTTGATTGCTGAGATGGACATGTATCAGAGTGTTGGCTCGAATTTAGCCTATTACCCAAAAACATTTAAAATTCAACTTAGAAGCCAATACTCACATCTACCTCTGAGACCAGTTGGAGATAGAAAAAATACACCAGCCGTGAGTGAGAAGAAGCAAGGGTCCAGCTTTATTGTTTCATTCCACCACACGAGATCCACACCGATGAGAATTCTCAGAAGTGATCCCAATACCCTGAGCTTAAGCTCCAGTATTTATACTGTATTTACACACTAGATAACCCATAGGTTTCCAGAAAAGGCCTATTTCACTTACCCATAGAATTGAAACCAGGGGTTTTACTTTACACATAAAATCAGAACCCAGGCATTTCCAACAACCCAGGAAACAAAAACCCAGGGTTTCTAGTTACCTAGGTTGTCAAAAACCAAGATTCCCATTTACCTAGGTTTTCAAAAACCAGGATTCTCATTTACCTAGGTTTTCAAAAACCAGGATTCTTATTTCCCTAGGTTAAAAAAATGACGTAAGCAAGACGACTAAACAACCGGGAGGGACCTTGGTCTTATCGTTATCTCGAGGGGGGGGCAGCCACCCTTATAACTGGCTTTCTTCATGGTTCTCTAAAAATTAAGGCTTTCCTTGCGAGACGAGAATCTTCACCATCTGAATCATGAGTAAGTTATATTTTCCTTTTTTTCCTGTATTTCTCGTTTATAATTTATTTTCATATTTGCACTATGTTTCTTAGTTTATATATATTTATACTACTTGAAAAGCGGTTTACTGTACTTCCAACTTCTTAATATCATTACAGTTCTACTGTCCTGCATATCCTACTATTCTGTTTTTTATAGTTTCTCTATTACTATAAGATATTATTAAAGTTATTCATGTGTGTTTATGTATGTTGTGTCTACTTGCCCGCCCTTGACTGTACGAGTGTGTGTGTGTGTGTGTGTTTTTAGCACTCCTCAGCTCGTACACTTCTTTTTGACTTTTTTTTGACTATTACTGCTCTTAAATTGCTCGTAATTCCAATCTGTCAATGTCCGCCTAATCCCGCTTCTACGTGTCTAGGTGCCCGTTTTTCCTTCTTCTCCCTTATGTTTATTTTATGACATTTTTTATCCACAACAAGAGGCATCGGCATTGGTGCTGGACCAGACTGTTGCATGTACGTCTGTAGCTGAACTGGATGTTGCATGGGGACCTGTGGAGGTGGTACATAGGCCTGCACTGTCTGAGGTAGGTTGGGAACGGCAGGAACTATTACTGCTGCTTCCATCGTCGGAGCCTGCATGGACGGCTGTAGTTTTCCAGCTTTTTCTTTTTCCTTCTGAGCCTTTGTAAGTTCTCCAAGCTGTGTTTTATACAGGTGTGTTACCAACGCTTCAGTGGCATCCCTGGCTTCTTTTTTCTTCTTCCTGTGCTGTTCCACATGGTGTACCAGATGGGCTTGGAATGTTTCCCATGGTAAGGTGTTAAGTCCAACCACATGTTCGGCTACAGGCATGCATCTCTTTAGCATCATTTTGAATAAGCTTTGATTTGTCTCATTCAGGTTCCACCCTGTTCCCGTTTCTTCTCTCCCCTTGTTCTGGAAATCTTGGATGTACTTTAGCACTGTAAGGATAAAGCAAATAACAGCCTCTATTTGTCCCTCTTTCCTCCGTTAGCCTTTCAGCCTCTTGCTTCATTTACCTGAAAAAAAAACTAGCGCATGTGGTTTATCACGGAGCGTATTCAGGCCTAGAGAGTCTAAATGAACACACTGGCAACTAGAACAATTCAGAGAGACATCTGGTTTAATGCAGATTTCACAGAGGTTTATATACATATACAGAGGTACAAATAGCCGGGGTAGGCGTACTGATGTGTGGAAATAATATGCCAGTTGAACTGTCTGGCCACGTACGTGAAAAACATATTAGGCAATACAAGAACGTACAGGTTTCTGAACATATATGGTATGGTTCGCTTAACAGAAAATAGGAAGTGACATGTTTGCTGTCACGTACACAACAGACAGGTCTAGAAAAGTTCATGAGACAGAAATTAAACTATAACCTAAACATACTTATACATATCTGAGGGAATAGAGAGTTTCCAACAATCACGTTTTCCTCTTATCCCAGCATCATAGCTTCTAGCTTTCCTGGATCCATCTTGGTGGGGTATGCATCTTGTATTACATCCCATACTTGATTTCTGTGTGTTACAAAAGCTATGTGGTCTGCTTTTTCCGAGTCCATTACATTCCTCAGACCTGCATCAGCTAGTATTTCAGCAGCATTGCTTTTCCCTGCCACCTGTGTAAGTATGTCTTTAATGTCTCCTACTGCCAGCAGGTGACCTGTTGTTTTTTCTTCAAACTTAGTTATCCATTTTTGTCCTCCTTGACATATATCTGGAAGTTGGCTTGTCAGCCTTGTCATGTCCATGAATGACCATGGTATGTATTGTATACCTCCTCCTTTAAACACTTTAACTGCAAACAAGCTTCCCTCATTTTCTGTACAATACTTCTGAGGTGGTTTAATGGTTCTTCCGAATCTTGTCTTTTGTGAGTGGCCATCCACATCTCCTCTAGGCATCCTTCCTTCCTCCAGTCCATCAGTGTCCCGTGTAATCTCTTCCTCTGCTTGCCGTAGTCTTTCATCCATCTCTGCAGCACTTTTCTCCAACATTTCTTCTGTTGCCTCCATCCTCTTTTCTACTTGCCTTATGTGTTGATCCACATGCATGAGTGTTTGTCCTAGCTTTTCCATCAGCCTTTTGTCTTGTCTTCTGTGTACTTCTGATTCAGGTTCTGTATACAATGGTCCATTCACCCTTCTTGCCACCAGTTGGCTTCCATCCAGTTAGTTGCTGTCACCTGATGTTAGTGGGCTCTGGGCAGCTCTCTTAAGCCATCCGTTAATTTCTCGTACATTTCCAGGACGGCTTTCGCTATCAAAATTTTCCAGTGTGGTTCTGCCTTCTGGTTGCATGGAAACTCTTCCAGTGGGTTGAGTGTTGGATAGTTGACTGATTATCCCCTTCTTATTTCTCTTGCTGCTGGAGCGATGGTGTGCTGGTAGGTATCCCTATCTCTCTCAAGTAGACATTACTTCCCTCTTTTAATTTCCTCAATTCGACTTCCGTTTTTGCACTTAAAGAAACCCTTGGATTTCCTGTAACACTACTCTCATCTCTTATTGAGCTTTCCCTACATTCTTCTCCCTCTCTTACTATTTTTATTCTACCTACTAACTTTCCTTCTATCAGCATGTCTCCCTCCATTTCCTTCCATTCTCCCTTTCCTTGAATTACTGGCATCTGTGTTATATTAGGGTACAATCTTTCCCTCTCGTAGTGATGCTCCACATAAAGTGAAGGTCCCTCTTCTCTCTGCTCTTCTGTCACTCATTTTCTTTTCCATACTCTCTCATCTTGCCTTACCTTTTTTAATGCTTCCTCTCTCTTCCTCAATTCTTTCCCTTCCTCTTCAAACCAGCTTAGTACTTCTAACTTCTTTACCCTCTTTCCCCTAGTCTTATCATCATTCTTCCCCACTTTCCTCATCATTTCCCTCACCTCTTCGCACTGCTTTTCTGCAAATGTCCCCTCCTTTGGCCATTGCAATGTTCCTTGAGTCCTGTCATGCCATTTTGCCATACGCTTCCTGATATATTTTTCATCATCTTTATGTTTTACCGCTACTATGTCTGCTGGTGTTCACTGACTAGACTTTATCAGTTTGCCGATGACACACCCTTGTCGAGCCATGTGGGTGCTCCTTCTTTCTCCTGGATTTTGGTTATGTTTCGACCAGACCAAATGGACGTTTATCCTACTAACTGTTACCGCTGAACTTACTGGATTCTTTCTTCTGTATTTTTCCGCAAGCGAGTTAATTTTGTCTATTAATATAGATACAGTAGATCCTCTTTCCCACTCTACCTTCCTGAGGTCCACTGTAACTATTACAGTTAGTCCTGAGCAATAGTTATATTGGCTAGGTCTATCTTGAAATGGATCTACTAATAGTTCGTCATCCTCGTTATCTGGATCTTTTATGTATTCAAATAACAGGATGGCAGCCCTAGTTGACCTTGGATCTTCCACTAACCTTCGCAGTACCGAACTAAGCAGCTTAGGTGTCCAAAGCCTTTGCAGTGTTTTAACCCAATCAACCTTGATAAATTCAAACTGTAAATCGGCTAGATTATCCCACTTAGTTATACACCACAACTTAGCCGCAATTAACTCATCTGATTGCCACATTTCAATTCCATTTTTGTCCTTAAATACTTTTTCGTCCCAAAAATGTGTTCTTACTCCTGTGGTTTCAGCAAGTATATCTTGTTGTGCCATTCATTCCTATATGCCTGGTTGAATTCTTACTTCTTTTACAGCCTATAAAACACAGAACACACAACCACCAGAGAAAACTGGGTATGACCAGAGCATAAATTATCCCCACGTGTAACGATACCTGTTGGAGACAAGTGCAGACAGGCAGGGCGGCGTGTGCAGACGCGACGTGAGAGGAATAGCAGAAAACAGACTAATACAGGCGAACAGTCCAACTGGGATAAGGCAAGGAATCATAAACGTGAATAACAGGCAAGAAAGTTCAAGTACCAGGGAAATCTAGATTAAAGCTAAGGCTTGGTAATATCACTAAGTTACGAGAACTGAGCGTTTACTTCGCGAGGGTGCGAAGGTTAACAAGGCCTTTTATAACTTATCAGCCGCACAGGTGTTGGTGATCAATACCCAGGTGAACTTGAGCGCGGGCATGGCTGGGAAGTGTAGTCCCTGTCTGCCATGTTTGTAAGCGGTGCTGCCATCTGAGTATTGCGGCCGCGAGTTCGCCGTGGCGTAACAGCGCCCCCCGCAAAGGGCTCACTCCGGTGGCCGAATCCCTCAGAGGCCTCCCTGTCCTCCGGGGTCCTGGCCTCTCTGGATGAGCCGCATGGAAGTCTTTGCGCAGACTCATATCCAGGATGTCCTGGGCTGGGACCCAGCATTGTTCCTCTGGGCCAGACCCCTCCCAGTCTACCAGGTATTCGAGTTTGCCCCTCCTCCGTCTGGAGTTCAGGAGCTCGTGGACATGGTAGGCTGGGCGGCCTTCAATCTCTAGTGGTTCCGGCGGGTGGTCCTCCGGGACCGACGTGGCCCAGGGGCCCGTTATCACTGGTTTGAGAATCGAAACATGGAACGACGGGGTGATGCGACTGTGCTTCGGTCTGTCCAGCCGGTGTGTCACCTCATTGATTTGCTTCATGACTCGGAAGGGGCCAATGTACTTAGGCTGGAGCTTCTTGCTTGGGAGGTGTGACTTTAAATCTCTGGTGGACAGCCACACTCTATTCCCTGGTTGATAATTGGTGATGCGGGAGGCCTGCACTAGCCATTGGTGGGCGCGTTACCAGACCTGCTCACTCCGGCGGAACCACTCATCTACCGCAAGTGAGGCAGTGGGGGAGGCATTCCAGGGGAATAATGGTGGCTGATAGCCCAGGACACACTGAAGTGGGATTAACTGGGTGGCGGAATGCCATAGCGAATTCTGCGCATATTCCGGTCATGGCAAGAAGTAGCTCCAGTTTCCAGGATTGCTGGCACAGAAGGTTTGGAGGAACCGTATGACCTCCTGGTTAGCCCATTCTGCCTGGCCGTTAGCCTGGGGGTGGTACCCCGACATGAGGTTAATGGTGACCCCCAGCTTCTCCATAAAACTGGCCCAGAAGCGTAATGTGAATTGGGGACCCCTATCATTTACGATCTCCTCTGGGATGCCGAAGTATCGAAACACATGTTGGAATAGGAGTTTGGCTGTGGTGAAGGCAGAGGGAATGGCCTCTAGTGGAATAAGGCACAAGGACTTCGAGAACCAATCGATGATTACGAGTATCACAGTATTCCCCTGTGACTCGGGTAGGTCCAGGGCCAGGTGGGACCACAGGCGGTCAGGCGTGGGTAGTGGTACCAGCCTCCCGGCAGGTAGACCTTGCGGAACTTTGGACTGAGTGCACGGAGGATACAATGCGCTGTACCTCTCTGGGCATATGGGGCCACCAATACTTCTCTGCTAACAGGTAGTATGTGCGACGGGCCCCCGGATGACCCATTGCTAGTGTTGTGTGGGCCCAGGTGATGAGTTCCTGAAGGTACAGTGAGGGAAAAAAGTATTTGATCCCCTGCTGATTTTGTACGTTTGCCCACTGACAAAGAAATTATCATTCTATAATTTTAATGGTAGATTTATTTGAACAGTGAGAGACAGAATAACAACAAAAAATCCAGAAAAACGCATGTCAAAAATGTTATAAATTGATTTGCATTTTAATGAGGGAAATAAGTATTTGACCCCTCTGCAAAACATGACTTAGTACTTGATGGCAAAACCCTTGTTGGCAATCACAGAGGTCAGACGTTTCTTGTAGTTGGCCACCAGGTTTGCACACATCTCAGGAGGGATTTTGTCCCACTCCTCTTTGCAGATCTTCTCCAAATCATTAAGGTTTCGAGGCTGATGTTTGGCAGCTCGAACCTTCAGCTCCCTCCACAGATTTTCTATGGGATTAAGGTCTGGAGACTGGCTAGGCCACTCCAGGACTTTAATGTGCTTCTTCTTGAGCCACTCCTTTGTTGCCTTGGCTGTGTGTATTGGGTCATTGTCATGCTGGAATACCCATCCACGACCCATTTTCAATGCCCTGGCTGAGGGAAGGAGGTTCTCACCCAAGATTTGACGGTACATGGCCCCGTCCATCGTCCCTTTGATGCGGTGAAGTTGTCCTGTCCCCTTAGCAGAAAAACACCCCCAAAGCATAATGTTTCCTCCTCCATGTTTGACGGTGGGGATGGTGTTCTTGGGGTCATAGGCAGCATTCCTCTTCCTCCAAACACAGCGAGTTGAGTTGATGCCAAAGAGCTCCATTTTGGTCTCATCTGACCACAACACTTTCACCCAGTTGTCCTCTAAATCATCCAGATGTTCATTGGCAAACTTCAGACGGGCATGTATATGTGCTTTCTTGAGCAGGGGGACCTTGCGGGCGCTGCAGGATTTCAGTCCTTCACGGCGTAGTGTGTTACCAATTGTTTTCTTGGTGACTATGGTCCCAGCTGCCTTGAGATCATTGACAAGATCCTCCTGTGTAGTTCTGGGCTGATTCCTCACTGTTCTCATGATCATTGCAACTCCACGAGGTGACATCTTGCGTGGAGCCCCAGGCCGAGGGAGATTGACAGTTCTTTTGTGTTTCTTCCATTTGCAAATAATAGCACCAACTGTTGTCACCTTCTCACCAAGCTGCTTGGCAATGGTCCAAGCCCATTCCAGACTTGTGTAGGTCTACAATCTTGTCCCTGACATCCTTGGAGAGCTCTTTGGTCTTGGCCATGGTGGAGAGTTTGGAATCTGATTGATTGATTGCTTCTGTGGACAGGTGTCTTTTATACAGGTAACAAGCTGAGATTAGGAGCACTCCCTTTAAGAGTGTGCTCCTAATCTCAGCTCGTTACCTGTATAAAAGACACCTGGGAGCCAGAAATCTTTCTGATTGAGAGGGGGTCAAATACTTATTTCCCTCATTAAAATGCAAATCAATTTATAACATTTTTGACATGCGTTTTTCTGGATTTTTTGTTGTTATTCTGTCTCTCACTGTTCAAATAAATCTACCATTAAAATTATAGAATGATAATTTCTTTGTCAGTGGGCAAACGTACAAAATCAGCAGGGGATCAAATACTTTTTTCCCTCACTGTACCTCTTCGGAATGAACTGTCTCCCAGTAGGTCAGGTTGCCGGGTTATGTGACCTGGGAACACGGGCTAAGGCTCGATCTAGGGACCACTCCAGGACCCCTACAATACTGGATGGGGGCAAGATATACCCTTCCTGGTCTTCCCGCCCCTCTGGGGAGTGTATGTGAGACAGGGCATCGGCTTTTGTGTTCTTTGTTCTGGGCCGATAGGACAGAGAAAACTGGAACTGGGAGAAGGACAAGGACCAGCGGGCCTGGCGGGACGTGAGACATTTGGCGGTTCTCAGATACTCTAAATTCTTGTGGTCGGTGTAAATAATAAAGGGATGTGCGGCTCCCTCCAGCCAGTGTCGCCACTCTTCTAGGGGTAACTTCAGGAGTTCTCGGTTCCCTACATCGTAGTTGCGTTCAGTGGGTGACAGCTTCCGAGAAAAGAATGCTACGAGGTGCAACTTTGGTTTGTCTCCAAATCTCTGAGACAGGACGGCCCCGACTCCTGCCTCTGATGCATCGACCTCTACGACAAATGGCCTGGAGGGATCTGGGTGCCTGAGGATGGGGGCTGTGGTAAAGGCCTGCTTAAGTTTCTCTAGAGCCTCCTGGGCGCTTGGGGTTCAGAGGAGCTGCCAAGATTTACCTCTCAGGAGGGATGTCAGGGGTTGTGCCACCTTACTGAAATCTCGGATAAATCGTCGATAAAAGTTTTCAAGGCCAAGAAAACGTTGCAACTCCCTAATGGTTCGAGGAGTGGGCCATTCAACAACCACTTGCACTTTGCACTGGTCCATGGCGACTCCCTTCGGGCTGATGATATGTCCGAGAAATGAGATTGTGTGTTGATGGAACTCACACTCCTCGGCTTTCACATAGAGCTGGTATCGCAATAAATGGCGCAGGACCTGTCGAACACATTCGACGTGTTCCTCTAGGGACATCGAATACACCAGAATGTCGTCGATGTACGCGATGATGAACCTCCCCAGCATGTCCCTCAGTACATCATTGATCAGGTTCTGGAAAATGGAGGGAACATTAGCGAGCACATACGGCATGACCAAGTATTCATAGTGCCCGGAGGTAGTACTGAAGGCTGTTTTCCACTCGTCCCCCTCATTAATGCAGATCAGATTGTACACACTACGCAAGTCCAGCTTTGTAAAAATGGTTGCGGACTGAAGCTGTTCCAGGGCCGAGGAAAGAAGAGGCCGGGGATATTTGTATTTCACCGTCACCTGGTTGAGGCCCCGATAATCTATACATGGACGGAGGCCCCCTCCTTTCTTCTCTACAAAGAAGAACCTGGCCAACGCGGGAGACATGGAGGGTCGAATGTACCCCTGCTGGAGAGCCTCCTGGATGTATTCCTCCATGGCCCGCTGTTCAGCTTGAGAGAGCGAGTACATGTGGCCCCGAGGTGGACTGGCCTCGGGTAGGATGTCGATGGCACAGTCATAGGGTCGGTGAGGTGGAAGGTTGCTGGCTCTGTCCTTACTGAACACCTCCTGGAGCTCACTATATTCAGGGGGGACTTTAACCGGGACATGGGACAGGGGGCTCTCTACTGTCGTCGTGGCTACAGGGACCGAAGGCCCCTCAGACAATTGTGTACGCATTACGGGGGACCAGTGGGTAATTTGTTGGTCCGCCCAAAAGATTTGGGGGTTGTGCAGCGCTAGCCAGGGTAGGCCGAGAATGACTGGATGTCTGGTGGAAACAGTAAGGTATAACACAATGGTTTCATGGTGGAGGGTGCTGACTTTGATGTTAATGGGCCAATGGGAAATCTCTCCTCCACCGATAGGGGACCCATCTATGGATTGTCGGAGCAGGGGATGTAAAGGGAGGCCGAGCTTCAGCGCAATCCCTTCATCTATAAAATTCCGCTCCGGAGTCAACTAGCGCTGAAAGCACAAAAGAACGGCCTGAGTGTACTAGTGATATAGGTAACTCAAATGTCTGAATAGAATAAGACTGGGTTAGACTCACCCGGCGACGCAGGGGTCCTTACTCCCTTCGGTCTCTCGAGGCCTCTTGTGGGGGCACTGATGAATGACGTGGGTGTCCTAACCACAATAGAAGCACTGCGAATCGCGCCAGCATCTCTCTCTCTTTCCTCCTCGTGAGTCCGGGCATGCCCCAGCTGCATGGGTTCGGCTGGCAGGACCGGCTCTGTAAGCAGTGGATTACCCAGCGTGTAGAGGTTGGTACGGCGGAGACGGTCCAGCCGGATAGCTAGCTCTTTGAGCTCATTGAGTGACATCTGTTCGCCCCGACAGGCTAATTCTCGCACCAATTCCAGGTTCAGCCCCTGCCGGAAAGCGGTTTTGAGCGCTGGTTCATTCCAACCGCTTCGGCAGTGATGGTGCAGAACTCCAGGGCATAATCCACCGCATCCCGTGAGCCCTGTTTGATCCACAGGAGCTCCTGTCCGGTCTCCCACCCATCAGGGGAATGGTCAAAAGCTCGCAGGAAATGGGAGAGGAGATCAGTGAGTGAGGGTCTGGCACCGCCTCCTTGCTCCCATTCCGTCGTAGCCCATGCCAGAGCCAGAGCCATGAGTCAGCTTACAGGTCTCCGACATGTCCAAGTGACTCTCAAAGAAGAGGGGGCACTGTAATAGGAAGCCCTTACAATGCTCCGGTTCCCCAGCGTATCACTCTGGTGTAGGCAGCGATGGGTGATGCGCTACTGGCGTGACCGGAATGTGCATAGCCGGCGTGACCGGAACGTGTGCAACTGGCGTGACTGGAATGTGTGCAGCCGGCGCGGGCTGGAAAAACGCTGGGGCGGTCTGAAGTGGATGTATAGCTGTAGCGGAAGGAAATGTGGCAGCATTCAGATGTGAAACTTGTTCTACTAATTGCGAGATCTGGTCCCGATGCATAACGATTGCGCGATTCTGTCCATAAAACCTGCGTTCCCACTCTGGGGTGTCCGCTGCCTCCATAGTTGGCGAAGTAATCTGTAACGATACCTGCTGGAGATAAGCGCGGACGGGCAGGGTGGCGTGTGCAGATGCGATGCGAGAGGAATAGCAGAAAATAGACTAATACAGGCAAACAGTCCAACTGGGATAAGGCAAGGAATCGTAAATGTGAATAACAGGCAGGAAAGTCCAAGTACCAGGGAAATTTAGATTAGAGCTAAGGCTTGGTAACATCACTAAGTCACGAGAACTGAGCATTTACTTCGCGAGGGCGCGAAGGTTAACAAGGCCTTTTATAACTTATCAGCCGCACAGGTGTTGGTGATCAATACTCAGATGAACTTGAGCGCGGGCATGGCTGGGAAGTGTAGTCCCTGTCCGCCATGTTTGTAAGCGGCACCGCCATCTGAGTATTGCGGCTGTGAGTTATGCCATGGCGTACAGGAATTCTTTCCTGGCTTGCCTTGCTCCGATATCTTCCCGTCGCTCTACCATTCAGCCCTGTATGTGAAAGATAAATAATACAGAATTTATTAATTATTATACTTTTTGCTTATCATGGGAAAAAATAATACCTTAACGTGTTGTTTATTTATTTATTTATTTATTTTTTATGCCGAAGGACCAACATATCTGGTCCTAAATGAGCAGACCTTCTTCCGCTCCTATCCGGAACACTACTTTGCTTTTCATTGGTTCCCCAAAGTGTCTTGTACACACTATAGTACAATCGACATCTGATGGTATCAAACTTAATCTATTCACTCTGTATTCTTGGGCATTATCCACTACTCTAACTAACTCAGACCCCACATTATTTTTCAGAAATTCCACTATGCTGTTCTCTCTTTCATATGGCCAGCAACTAACCATCTCTTCACATTCAATAACATTTTCCACACTTTCTTCAGTGTGCCATGGTATTATTATAAACTGGTCAACATCCTGATGTTCTGGTTTCATGTTATATGGCCAAAGCCTGTTTATAGTGTAAGATCGTGCAATACCTACACCTCTGTTCCTTCTAAAGTGCTTCTTATGTACCTAATCAACAAGGTGTATTGATTCTCAGACCTTACTAATCTGTACCTTGTAACATGTAGCCAGTCTGCCCGCAATGTACTTTCCGTTAAATCATAATCTGGATTTTCCAGCAGAAGGCACACTATTGGATGATTAGGGGCTACCATGTGCTGAAATTCTGATGTGTCCATTATGCTGTTATCTTCCTCTATGCATATGTATTTTGGCACTAACAAATGTATTGTCATCTAGGAATATTCAGTAGACCTAAACCTCAACTTTTTTTGCTGCTTTATCATAATAGATTTTCATTAATTTACTATCTCAGTCCTCCCTGTAGGTTATCAAGTGGGTAACCATCAAACACATTTTCTCTTTAAGCCAACCTCAGCCTAGATAATATCTATATACTTTCAAGGTTGGAATGCTCCTTCCCCTAGTGTGTCGAGGTGGCTCTGGCAGCGGCACACATATAATATCAAATTCTCTCTGAACTAGAAGCTGATGTATGAGCTCAACTGAGAATGGTGCATCGGGTGCTCTGTGCACCTTATACGTGTTATATAGTTCTATGAACTGATGTGTGTCAGCCAAAGGTGATCACGGGGAAACTAACTGATAATACACCTGCATCTACAGATTTATAACACTGCCTTAGGATACTTATACAATATTATCTACAAATTCATATAATGCTGTCTACAATTTTTATACAATGCTTTTTACGGATTTATACAATGCTGTCTTCAATTTTATACAATGCTTTCCACAGATTTATACAATGCTTTCTACAGGTTTATACAATGCTTTCTACAGATTTAACCAATGCCTTCTACAGGTTTATACAATGCTTTCTATATGTTTATACAATGCTTTCTACAGGTTTATACAATGCCTTCTACAGGTTTATACAATGCTTTCTATAGGTTTATACAATGCTGCAGCAACATACATCGACATTCACTAAATTTCATACAACTTCATTCAATTTCATTCAACATTACACAACTTCACACATTCTATTTTATACTGACATTTTTTATTTCTATTCACCTCAATTCTCCCTTTCCTGAACAAAGCGTCTGTGCTGGGTGCCCTTTTTTTTGTCTTAGGAAAACAATAAAACATAATTTTATTTCAACCAAGCAAACCTGTATGGGTACTCCTTTCCGGACAGTATCTTAGAAAAACAACACTTAAAACACAACTCTATCCTGACCATTCAGACCTGTGGGAAACTCTCTGCCCTTCACAGCGGTATCTCAGGAAGAAACAATACTTAGAGCAATCCCTTAATGCTCAACACAATACTTCAGTATAATACCATAATACCACAATATAGCAATTCCTTAATGCTCAAAACAACACTTCAGAACAATACTTAAAACAAAACCGGTGACTACCCTATGTAGTCCTGCTCCTCCCTTGAGGGCAGCAGTATACACAAAAACTTTTCTCTCTTAATCACTCTCCCCCAACCTACCCGTGACAGACATGTACCTTCCTTAAAGAAAAAACAGTGGTATCCACAGGTGGAAGTCACAATCTGTAGTTAAACATAGATGTGCACACATTTCATTTACCTATGTACTCATATATGCTTTTACACAGACCCGTTTGCAAACGTATATGTCTTTGTCTGAATCCAGTCTTTTTATTATATAACAAATGCAAATTTTTGTTTTCTCAATTGTTTATACTCTACTAGGTTCTTTTAAGGATGCCCACAGAGCTGCTCCATCCCAAGAGCAAGTCCTCTCCTCCCTCACAGACCACAAAAAAATAATGCAGAAGCTTTGATTTAAGGGGTGTTCTGCTTACCTTTTCCTATGGTTGGCCAAGGTTCTCTGGTCTGGATGATGGAGTGGGTTCCCCCCGCCAGGGTCCGGGGCACCCGTTGCCCCTCCTGACTGGCTCGCCAATGCAATGTAGGATAATTTACCCCCTATACCTACACTGACTCTGCTTGCTCACAAACTTAAACTATAAAACTAACTACGCTATCTGACTTGTAATTAGAAGAAATAAAGTAGCCAAACTCACGATGACTGGATTGCAGGCAAAGAAGGTTTATTGAAAGTCAGGCAAAACCTCAATCGACCTTTTCTGGTACTAGGAATACAAATTTCATGGGCAGAAACTTGCACTGAAGTTCAGGGGCAGAACTCTGTCTTTTATATACCTTGAGCATGTCTCCTTAGCTTAAACCCATCCATCATACATGGTCCCCCTGTCCGTACATCCAATCACAATCTTCCACATATATCCTGATTATGTAATTTTCCCATTATTTAAAGATGGTTCCATACTGTCTGTACATTTTTGGTCATAAATTTTCTCCTTATCTTCTATTGGCCCTCTATTTTCTTCGTTAGTGTGGTTGTAAATTTTCCTATTAAGTCCGGGGCCAACAGTTTTCTTAGTAAAAGTCACGTCATTGCTTGTCACCGTACAGTAGGTCTATATATCTCTGCACGAGGTGCTTCCCCATCTGTTCGCTTCTTGGTACCCAACTGTCTGGACAGGCCATTTTTCTGCCCGTATCTTATGCGATGGTTAAATGGGCCTTTCCTATGTTTTATGCACCTGCTCTGTTCTTCATATTTAATGTGTTACAACCCACTATCTTTGTGATGGAAAGATGTGCTGTGCCATATTTTGTGTGCAGGTCGAACTCCATCCCAGAGTTTCCAGCCTGCCCTAGCCTACCTTGCTCCCGCCTCCCAGGAAGACATCACTGATTGACGACCATATATAAAGAGGAAGAGGAGGGAGAATGGTGTGGGATGTTGGAGGTGGTTATGTGGGATTTGTTGTTAGGAGAGTGTTTGGTTTGTGTTGTTTGCCCTTGTGGCTATCAAATTCTGTATTCTGACTGCTGCTCTGGTTTTGACTATTGGTTTTGACTGCTGTAGCCTTCACCATTCGAGGTACCGTCAAATAGCCTGCATCTTTTGATCTAAGTAGGCATGGCAGATCATATAAAACCAAAAGGTCGCTTAGATATTGTGGCGCGAGACCGTTTAGTGCTTTATAGATTAGTAAAAGTATTTTATTGTTAATGCGAGATTTTACTGGGAGCCAATGTAGTATTGATAATATCGGTGTGATATGGTCGTATCTTCTAGTTCTAGTTAGGACTCTAGCAGCTGCATTCTGGACTAACTGGAGCTTATTTATATTCCTACTGGAACATCCAGACAGTAAGGCATTACAGTAATCTAATCTAGAGGTGACGAATGCATGAACTAGTATTTCTGCATCATGTAGTGACAATATGTTTCTTATTTTAGAAATATTTCTGAGATGAAAGAAGGCTATCCTAGTAATATGATCTACATGAGCATCAAATGATAGACTGGAGTCAATAATCACTCCAAGGTCTTTAACTGCTGTACATGATGAAACAGAATGACCATCCAGAGTAACCATGTGATCAGAAAGATTACTTCTAGCTACACGTGGGCCTAATAAAAGTATTTCTGTTTTATCAGAATTAAGTAGAAGGAAGTTAGTTAACATCCAATGTCTAATGTCCTTTACACAATCCTCAACTTTACTAAGCTTCTGTCTGTCCTCTGGCTTCGCTGAAACATATAACTGTGTATCATCAGCATAACAGTGGAAGCTAATTCCATGTTTACGAATAATTTGACCTAGGGGTAGCATATATAAAGTAAAGAGCAGTGGGCCTAAAACAGAACCCTGTGGAACTCCAAAAGTAACCTCAGTACGCATGGAGAAATCACCATTTACATCTACAAACTGATAACGATCGGTCAGATAAGACCTGAGCCAGGAGAGGACTGTTCCCTTAATACCAACAACATTTTCTAATCTATCAAGGAGAATAGTGTGATCTATAGTATCAAAAGCTGCACTAAGGTCGAGTAACACAAGCAGCGAGACACAACCCTGATCGTAGGTCAGTAGAAGGTCATTTACTACTTTAACTAACGCTGTCTCTGTGCTATGATGAGGTCTAAATCCTGACTGATGCATTTCATGAATGTTATTCCTATCTAAGTACGAGCATAACTGCTTTGCTGTAACCTTTTCTAAAATCTTAGAGATGAAGGGGAGATTTGATATTGGTCTAGAGCTGGACAACTGAGACGGGTCAAGATCAGGTTTTTTAATCAAGGGTTTAATAACTGCTAATTTAAGTGATTTAGGTACATAGCCAGTGCTTAGGGAAGAATTGATTATATTTAGAAGTGGTTGAATTACTCCTGGACAAATCTGTTTAAACAAACATGTAGGTACGGGATCTAGTATGCAAGTTGATGAATTGGCTGAAGAGATTAATGTAGATTAACCTCATAAGCTACAATATTGCCTCTGCGCAAGAATAAAGATCTCGGCTACAACGCCATAGGGGTACATTCAGAAAGTGATCAATCCGGGATGGTAAGTCCAACAACGTCACTCGGTGTTAGTATGTCAATCAATAATGTAACAGCATGAATGAAGCTTCTGTCACCATTTTGATTGAGAACAAACATGTTCAAGGATTTCTCAACACAAACATTTCTAGAAAGCTCTATGAAATTAAACAGGTTAGAAGTAAAAGTGTTCAATCAAACAGTCGGGGCGATGTCAAATGCGACATGTAGATGAAATCTGGTAATATTCATTTCCATAATCGTCGTAAGCAACGAAGAAAACCTTGTAGTAAACACATCACCATCAGCACAGTGTACAATTCTCCTTCTAAACAACAAAAAATTTGTGATTACAGGGTGTTTTTCAAGAATTTTGCAACTGAGTTGCATTAGGTACCAAAGCCACCATCATGAACATCCAACAACATTATGAAATACATGATATAAACGTTCTTAAAACAGCAAATATTCCACCAACAAAATCTTTACCAATTACTGCAAAAACTCCATCAAGACACCATGAACAATTGCTACTGCTGAGTGTTTTTCCACTCTTCCAGACGATGTAAAGTATTCAACCAGCAATGATTCCCGCCTTGGATTAATATAATAACTAAAATTCACTTAGTACACAAGGCTTGGGCACATTGACTCTTGTGCATTTGCTGACTTTTGTCAACCGTGGATGTTTGGGATGGTGCATCGTACTGTACCTCAACAGACTTGTCTGTCACACTCATTGTAGCTTTTGAGTGTGAATTGGCTTTAAGAGGTGAATGTTGATGAGTGAACTTCTGCTGAATTTGAATCTGTATTCTTTTGTAATGCTATTGTCTGACCAAAACACAGTCCAAAATCCAAAACTGTATACCAGGCAAGGGTCAGAACACTATAAGGCATCAAACACCAACAGATGAGCCAAATGGCCAAAACACATTCCATGCAATTGAGGCTTGTGAACTTATGCATACTATGACATTGGCAATTATATACTAAAACAGTGACCTAATATACCGTGAGATATGAGGAGTCAACAAGAAATCCAATTCAGAGGTCAGAAGTTGCACTAGAACTCAAGAGAGCATGACCTTTCATGCCAAGGAGGGGTAATGTGCAAAAATGGTGTTGTATATGTCCCCACTCCAACCCAAAATCCCCACCCTTATCTGTCATTCCTACCTCCAATCCTACTCCCCCACCCACTGATCATCATCAAAGATTAGTACTCATACCCACAAGGATTAACATAACATTCATATTTACAGAAAAATATACGGCTAAATGTATGTGGACACCTGACCATCACACCCATATGTGGTTTTTGGGCAGCACACAATTATATAGAATGTCTTTATATGCTGTAGCATTACAATTTCCCTTTACTGGAACAAAGCGGCCAAAACCTGTTCCAGCATCACAGTGCCCCTGTGCACAAAGTGAGCTCCGTGAAGATATGGTTTGCCAAAGTTGAAGTGGAAGAAAAGGTGCAGGCTATTTGTTGGTACCTAGAATAGTGAAGGCTACAGCAGGGGGAAGAGCTTTCTCGTATAAATTCCCACAGTTATGGAACAGCCTTCCAATTCCAATCGGGACTCAGACACAGTCAGTGTTTAACTCTAAGCTTAAAATGTATTTGGTAAATATGGTAAATGGTCTGCACTTATATAGCACTTTACACTGCGTCTCATTCACCTATTCACACACACACCCTCACCCACCAATGGTTGCAGAGCTGCTATGCAAGGCGCTAACTTGCCATCGGGAGCAACTTCGGGTTCAGCGTCTTGCCCAAGGACACTTCGCCATGTGGAGTCACATGGGCAAGGAATTGAACCGCTAGCCCTACGATTATTAGACAACCCACTCTACCACCTGAGCCACAGCCACCCACACAGTATTTGTTTACTCAAGCTCACCATGAGTAGACTTTCTTTTACGCAAAGCACAGTCTTACTTAACAGTCTCTCCCTCTCTCCTCCTGTCAAGCCACACATGATTTTATGGAGATTCTAGTGATCCTGATCCTTTCTGATCTCCAGACCTGCCTGATCTGTTCAGATGCCCTACCTCTGGATGGAGCTCTAATCTACTCCAATTCCAGATGGACACACTCACTGTGGTTCCTGGGACTATGGTTGCTTCTAAGGCCGTGGGACTACAATTACAACATGCAGTTTTGCACTCGGGTCTCCTTTGAACAGTGGACTAGTTCAACAAACAGACTTCATATAAAACCATAATGAACTTTCCTTTATTTTTACACTATCTGCTGTTATCCAGATGGGGATGGATTCCCTTCTGAGTCTGGTTCCTCTCAAGGTTTCTTCCTCTTAACATCTTAGGGAGTTTTTTCTTGCCACCATCACCACTGGCTTGCTCAATTGGGATAAATTCACTCATTTAAAATCTGTATTCTGTGTTTATATATTTCTGTAAAGCTACTTTGAGACAATGACCATTGTAAAAAGTGCTATACAAATAATTTTGAATTGAATTGAATTATCCTAGTATTTTCTAGATAGTTTATTAGGGAACTGTGCATTTTCCCAGATCAATGATCAGAAATCCCCACAGCCATGCCCCAAAAGCTTGTTGAAGGCATTCCCAGAAGAGTGGAGGTTATTATAACAGCAAAAGGATTGGGACTCAGAAATCAGTATGGTCAGGTGTCCACAAAACTGTAATCAGGTTTAAGGCAACAGAGGAGAACAATGGACTAGTATTATTTTTTTCAGCTACAAATTGAATGTACTGTTTCTTAAAATGATTTTATTTTATGCTGCGCAGTCAATAGCGCAGTGTTGATTTTCATGAACTCACTGTAACGTGGAGGAGGACGCCGGTAGTATTGTTTGCAATCCAAATAGCCCGGTATTCACTACTTAACTGCACTACGTAGGGTAGGCATTAAGGTTGTTTACACACTATGTAGCCCACTAGGTTTTAATCAGCGAGCGATTTGGGATTGAGCCGTAATCTGGTAATACGTGCAGTGTAGCGCTTCCTCACGACGTTTCACTAAACTCAAATGGGGCTAGATAGTGTGTGTGTGTGTGTGTGAAGCGACAGTCTCTCTGAAACATTGGGCTTCTTCAATTTCATTAGTGTGGTCATAGTGTGTTATGTTTTTGTGAGTGTTCATCCACCGGAGAGTTGCTTCATGAGGAGGAGTCTCACTAACAAGCCAAGTGTGTGAGAGCTGTTGTTTGCTAACGTCGCCGTGGATACGCTGATTAAAAAAGGTAATAAAAATAAACCCTGTTATTGTTTCCTGCTAGCGGTAAAGTGTTAGATAGCATTAGCCTGGACCTAGAAAACTACGTAGTTGTCGGTAGCTACCTGGATTATGTAATGGGATTTTTGTTGACTTGTTTAGCTTGCTAAATTAACTGGATATAGTTTCACTTTCAAACTGTTCATTATAACATTAATATGTTTTGTATTATTGTGTTTTATCTCTGTTTTGTTTACTTTCTCTCTCTCTCTCGCTCTAACTCGCTCTCTAGCTCTATATCTATCTATCTATCTATCCATCTATATATATGTATATATATGTATGTGTGTGTATATATATATATATATATATATATATATATATATATATATATATATAAACACACACACACACACATACTATATATATATATATATATATATATATATATATATATATATATATATATATATATATAAATTAGAGAGAGAGAGAGTGTATGTGTATAATGTCGTAGCTACCGTGAACATTTTCTATATTCATCTGAATTAAATAACTGCTAATAGTCATCAAAGTTGTGTGATTTCATCTGATTCATCTGAACAGAAAACATCAATATTGTACATATAAACTGTACTGTATTATTATTATTATTATGTTGTTGTTGTTGTTGTTATTTCAGTTACAGAGAAATTTGGGATTTGTTTGAGCCAAGTGCAAAAACAGTTGTTGTTGTTGTTGTTATTATTATTATTATTATTATTATTATTATTATTATTATTAAGTTGTTCAGTATTGTTCTAAGTCTGAATAGAAAATGCATTTAGGAATCGTTAATAATCGGCTTGGCAGATTGTCAGAATCCAAAAACTGTACTGTTTCAATGTTCATTTTACACAGGATCCGTTACTGTTGGATCATTTTATTATGTTCGAAAAAGTGTCAGGTGTCGATAGTTTGCTCAAACAGCTATTGTTTTTATATCTGTGTAATGTTATAGCTATATATTTAACCAGTTTGTTTTTCTGTGTAACCATGAAGGCCTTCAGACTGACCAAAATCCACACAGCTTATTTATAAAGAGCGCCGTTGTAGATGCTGTGAGCGTTTCCCGTATTTATCTAAATTAAATAAACTGGTCATTCGTTTGGAACGGCAGGTGGTGAAACTGTCCTAACAGTCAAGAACTACAAACATAAATTATTTGGCAGATTTATTATTTACTGGTTATTAATTTATAACGATAATGAGTCTTTATTGGTCACATATACATTAGAGCACAGTGAAATTCTTTTTTCTTCGCATTTACATTATTATTACTGGTTATTCTTTTAAACAGCATATTGTTGCCTCATATTATATTGCTTCAGTTTTATGACTGCACTGATTATGACGACGGAGACCCGCTATCCGTTGATCTGTTAGTCTTTTCTAACACGTTCACATGGTTAATAAATTGAATGCGGGTGCCGTGTTCAGGTTAATTCAGGTTGTCCTAATGACGGCTTGGTTAGTTTCTACTTTCAGTTTTCCTCTGGCACGACTTTACTTTATAAGGATCATGCCATGTACTCGTGTTATTACTTGAAAACAACGTATTCTTCCCGGTTATATTGTTTCAGTGTATCCAGTAACCATGCATACCATGTGCGCTACAACCAGTACCTAATATTTGCTTTTCAGGAACATATGAAAGGCTCTTTGTATCTTCTGGTACTTTTTGTTCCCGTATCGAGTTCACCTTTAGCTTTAACGTGCCTTGTGTATTGTTTTTCTGTGTACTAAAGAGGCAGCATGATGTACAGAGGCGGACTGTGCTCCGTGACCCTGTGTGTGGACGGGATGACGTGCGCCTCCTGTGTGCAGACCATTGAACAGCAGATTGGGGGACTGCCAGGTGTAATCCACGTAGAGGTAATCTTGTGCAAATAACAACAAACTATACACGTATTATGACCAGTTGGTAGCAGGGGTATACAGGACTAAGAGTAGTGTTCTGTATTCTTTGTCAACACAAATTCATATCACGGAGAGCTTCTCGGTTATCCGAAGACTTGAAAACATCAACGGTGCAGGAAATATGAGTATGCATTTGAGCGTCCATTGCACAATTTAATGTCAAACTTCTCAGACTGAAAATCTCTGTGTTATATCTACAATGCTTTAACCAGCAATCACTGTTTGCTTACAAGATGTACAAGCTGGAGAAATGCCTGGTGTGTAAACATTACAGTCCATAACAGCTGTCAGAACACATTAAGACAACGTGGGAAAAGACATTCTGAGTATAAAGGAGACTCACTAATGTGAATCTCGATTGATCGGCTTCAGATCGTGTAGTTTGAACTTTACAGACCACATTTCAGCATCTGCACGGTCCTGTATCTTCGTTCTGTACAACATCGAGAAAATCAGACCCTATCTCACTGATCAGGCTACACAGCCTGGCTCTTGTTATCTCAAAACTGGACTATTGCCACGCACTACTCTTGGACCTTCCAGCCAGCTCCAACACACCTCTTTAGATCAGTGGTTCTCAACATGGGGGGCGTGGAGAGATCGGAAGGGATGCAAATTGTTTTCAAGAAGAAAAAAAAAACATAGACAGGGCATCATTTGGGTCCTCGGTGTATTTTATTGCGTTTCAAATAGAATGTGAATAAATGAAAAACCCTGTGTCTCCTCTGTGTTCTCTTTTTGTTGGGGAAAGGCGGAGCTTATCCTACCTTTTAGCTAGCTGTCAGTGCAGACCAGCGTTGCCAACTTTGTGACTTTTCAGACCCCTTTAGCGACTTTTTTTGCTAAAGAAGCACCTAATGATAAATATAGTGACTTTTTGAACAAACTTTAGCGACTTTCCCAATGTCGCCAGTACTGTCCTGCAAGCATGGGGTCTTGCTTTCCCGCTGCACTTACACCTCTCTGTGTCCGCTCTGTTCAGTGAGTGACTGAGAGCCGGAGATTTAACAATGTCGTGGATAACGAGACATGTCGTTTGTCCCAAATAAACGCGGATCTGCAATGCCGTGAACAAGCTTGGTAATTAAAGGGTGATTTGCATTTATTAACATAACCAAAGAAATAATAAGAAAATCAGCGTTACTGAAACTTGAAAAAAACGAAATAACAATCTGGCATGACTCAGAACTTTGCTAAAAGATTGATAAATGAGCCCCAAGCTGTGTAAAGTTAGTTTTTTTTTTTTTTTTTATCTTGTTTTTTTTTTTTTTTTTTTGTAATTCCTCTTTGTGAAGCTGCCTTTGTGGCAAGTTGCTAAAAGGACATCATATTCACTCTATCTGGCTGCTTTCGCAATAACATGAAAGTGCTTATGGTACAATGACTGTCACGATCTTCCCTTACAGTGTCTGCAGGTGCTCTTTAGTTGACCCTCGAGATGAAGCCATAAAACGAGACAGTGCAGAGAGAGAGAGATGGAGAGAAGTAAATGATTAATAATTGACTAATAATAATAGTGGTCTCTCTGTCATAACAAAGCACTAAATCAATGGCAGGTAGTTACTGTAAACCCACTAAAGCCACAGATGAGATTTGTAGGTGTCATTTTTGTTCCAGGAATCAGTTAATGATTATAATACTCTGTATCAGTGGTCTATGTGCACATAGAACACTGAAAACCCTCATAATAGAATTTACTCGTGTCTTCCCCCAGGGATTGTCACGTAATTGAGGAAAGCCATTCATCTGTACGGGTCAGAGATGCATCCAAATGTGAGCCAAATGTTGTTAATGTGAGCTGCCCTTTTCCTTAATCGCTTTGTTCCCCTGAAGGCTCAAGTCAGAGAAACAGATAATGATGTTATGTATGTGTATACGAGTGCTTTGTCCTTTCCAAGGCAGAAACTGGATGTGCCACTGCTGGTCATTAGAGTCGCATGTCACAATACTATTGTCCCTTATTGATGAATGGGGAATAATACTATCTTTGTAGTTGTTTTAGTCTTGAGTTCAAGAGGAACCAGAATCATTTGGACTTGTTGCAACAAAGACCAGGAGTTAGACTTTTCATTTTGGGGAAGTGTCGATGTCTTCTAGCAAATTAAATATCTTCAGATAAGACCCTAGCACATAGCAGACTCTGAATGTTGTTCTCTTCTGTTGCTACTTTAAAGGCCTAGTTTTCATTCATAGAATTCACATGACTTCATATTTCCTTTCTTTTTTTCCTTTTCTTTCTTTTTTCAAAGTTCTCCAGGCTTTCTTGCTGCTCACGTGTAGTCCTGTGCTTGTGGATCAGGTGACGCAGTGGATCACAAGTTCTCACTGAGTCAGAGGAGATTACTGAGTTCTGTGTGTGTGCGTGTGTGTCTAGGCAAACGTGCCAGAAAGCGCATAGATCTGAAGATTTTAAAAACAGTTACATAGACTTCATTGCTCTGTGTTATATTTTCTTACAGCTTTTCATTGGGCAATTAAAGAACGTGTAGTTAAGAATGAACCCAATTCTTCTGCCTCTCTTGTACTATAGGTGTCCTTGGAGCACAAGATTGCCACAGTGATATTTGACCAAGCACATCACACTCCGAAATCTTTAGCAGACGCTATTGAGGACATGGGCTTTGAGTCGAGTGCGACAAACGCTACTCCGACCACGGTTGTTCAGACAGAAACGAGGCTGTTTCCTGTCAGCAGCTGTAGTGCGGTATCTGTCTCTCAGCTCTGCCAGGTCAAGGGTGTACTGGAGGCCAAGGAGAATGGCGAAGGCAGGAACCTCAATGTCATATTCGTCCCAGCTCTTGTGAGTGTCGAGAGAATCCAGGAAATGCTGAACACACTGCCCAACTCTGGCAACACTTCCACAGATCAGGCAAGTTCCCGTAGTTCTGGTAGTGTGGTGTTGCTGAAGATGCGCATTGAAGGCATGACCTGTCTGTCCTGCACCACCACCATTGAGGGCAAGATTGGAAAGTTAAAAGGAGTTCAGAAGATTAAAGGTGAGCCTAAGTACCATCAGTGTGATAAAATGTATTCAAGTTTGCACAGTTGTAGTAGGCCATGATCCACGGGACTTGTTGCTTGATCTTGAAGAAATGTCTCCACTCACCCAAGAGATTTCATCAGTAATTTTTCATCATCATGCATTCATATGTGCAACATTGAAATGTGGAAAGATGTAGACAATGTACATGTATGTACAATTAACATGCATGCTTATTAATTAAGTAAGGAATAAAACATGACGGGGCATGCTGTAATTGGGAAATAATCCATGACAGGGTGGTGTGATATGGCTCAACGTGAAGCTTTACTGTTACAACCCCAAACTGGATTATTTTAAAGTTCTGAAGGGTTTTATTCATTTTGTACAACAGCAATTTGCCACCAATTCAAAGTTTTATTATTTATTAATGACTGACACATTGTGTCATGTTTTTAACCATATACAGGTGCATCTCAAAAAATTTCAATATCGTGGAAAAGTAATTTGTTTTCCGTAATTTTATTCAAAATGTGGAACTTTTCAGATATTCTAGATTCGTTACACATAAATGAAATATTTGAAGTCCTTTTTTTTGTTTAAGTCTTGATTACAGCTTACAGCTCATGGAAATCAAAAATCCAGTATCTCAAAATATTAGAATAAAGAATTTATAATACAGAAATGTCGACCTTCTGAAAAGCATGTTAATTTATGCACTGATACTCGGTCAGGGCTTTAATCCTTTTGTATGAATTACTGCATCAGTGCTGCGTGGCATGGAGGCAATCAGCCTGTGGCACTGCTGAGGTGTTCTGGAAGCCCAGGTTGCTTTGATGGCAGCTTTCAGCTCGTCTGTATTGTTGGGTCTGGTGTCTCTCATAGATTCTCTATGGGGTTCAGGTCAGGTGAGTCGGCTGGACAATCAAGCACAGTAATGGTCAGCAAACCAGTTGCTAGAAGTTTTGGCACTGTGGGCATTTGCCAAGTCCTGCTGGAAAAGGAAATCAGCATCTCCATAAAGCTTGTCAGCAGACGGAAGCATGAAGTGCTCTAAAATCTGCTGGTAGATGCTGCATTGACTCTCGACTTGAGAAAACACAGTGGACCAACACCAGCAGATGACATGGCACGTCAAATCATTACTGACTGTGGAAACGTCACACTGGACTTCAAGCAACTTGGATTCTGTGCCTCTCCACTCTTCCTCCAGACTCTGGGACCTTGATTTCCAAATGAAGTACAAAATTTGCTTTCATCTGGAAAGAGGAATTTGGACCACTGTGCAACTGTGTCCAGGTTTTTTCTCCTTAGCCCAGGTAAGACGCTTCTGATATTCTCTGGTTCAGGAGTGGATTGATTGTATTATAAATTCTTTATTCTAATATTTTGAGATACTGGATTTCTGATTTCCATGAGCTGTAAGCCATAATCATCAATATTGAAACAAAAAAAAAGTTTGAAATATTTCACTTTATGTGTAATGAATCTAGAATATATGGAAGTTCCACTTTAAACTAAATTATTGGAAAAAAAAGAATTTTTCCATGATATTAAAATTTTTTGAGCTGTACCTGTATAGTTACATTTAATGTTATGGAACGTCTGTGAAATGTCTTGCTTTATCGCAGCTGGTTCCCTCACCCGCCACTAATTTTTTTCTTTCCTTTGAAATTAATATGACAAAAAAAATCATAGAGTGTAATGTTACTGAGAAATTGGTAGCTTTCCAATAGTGGAAAACTTACTGTCTGTTACAAAGCGCTGACGCCTGAGACTCCATTCCATAGAGGTTAAACGTCTCCTAACAGAAAGGATTGACCAGTATGTATTTGACAAAACACAAGCGGAATTGGAATAATGTCGAAATAATACATTATTTGAAATAAGCCCTTGTAGTTAGAAAAATATGCACCTACTCTTTCAAAGCTAGACACGGTCAAGTGGTGTAAACAAGGTGCCGCATAGGACACACCAAATTGACCCATGGGTATTTATTGAAGGGCGAAGAAACAACAAAATGCCAATATTGTAACACTCCCTTTACCATAAAACATATTTTTTTGGTCTGCCCTATTATTAATGTAATGGAACAGTGCATTTCATCAGGTCAAACATTGAAAGATTTGTTTTGTACGATGGACCCAGGAAAACAATTATAATTTTTATACAAGCAAATTTAAATAATCTTTTATTGTGTCATGTTGTATAGAAATATCAGATTTTATTTTATTTATTTATTTTTTTTAAAGTTGAATTTTATTGAATGTTTGATAAATACTTTATATTTATATATGAAATAGCCATTGAAGCTGGTATGGCAATAAATCCAAATACAAAGAAAACTAACAGAAAGCTTCACGATATCAGTGATTATACACGTTTCTTTGTTTTAATAACGACCTTTTTAAACCTATTTATTATTGTTAGATTGTGTAGATTGTCTGCCATACAAGTCCCTTTAAATGAGCTGTTAATATCGATAGAGATATTTAAATAAACCTGTGATTTGAATTACAGCCAGAACACCTTCTGACCAATCAGATTCAAGATTTCAATATTACTGCGATATATAGCTTAATCATTTTATGACTGATGTTAATGAACGCATAAATTCATCAATGTTGAATTACCATTTAATATAGGTGATTATAAGTGATTATAATATAGTTGACAAGCTGTTGAAGCAGAACTGGCAAAGTCCCTTTTAATAAGTGACTAAATGTCTTCAAGATTACGAGGCACCTTTACTTACCTATACTACCTAAGAAATGAATTGCTGAAAACATTCGAAACTTTAACAAAGCTTAATAGTTTGCTGTCATTAATTTTGTGAATTATTTGTGTGTGTGTGTGTGTGTGTGTGTGTGTGTGTGTGTGTGTGAATTTTTTATTTTATTTATTTATTTATTTTTAAATTCTCAGTAAATCTTGAGTCCCAGGAAGCCTCGGTGTCATACTTGCCCTACCTCATCACCGTGGATGAGATCATGAAGCAGATCGGTGTAGCAGGCTTTAAGGCCTCAGTGAAGTCCAAGCCTCGTCAGATACAGCTCTCTTCACTGGATCGCCTACTAAATGCCTCACAATCCACACAGTGTTCTCCAGAAGGGAGCACCAACAACGAGGCTTTAGACTTCACCACGTCCATCACCACATTAGTAGACATTACAGGAATGCATTGTAACTCATGTGTGGTGAACATCCAAGACAATATAGGCAAGCTGACAGGAGTCAGTTCAGTGCAGGTCTCCTTGGAGAAAGGACAGGCTGTAATCCAGCACAATCCAAATTTAGTTACGGCACTAGAGCTACAGAGGGCCATTGAAGCGCTGCCACCGGGGAAATTTAAAACCCAGTTAGCTTTACGCAAGGCCGTATCACCAGCTTCTCCCTTGGAACAATCCCTCGCGACGTCCTCTAGCTTCTTGCAGCCGCTGGATTCTGTTGTTCAAATCCACATAGAGGGAATGACCTGCAACTCGTGCGTGCAGACCATTGAGGGCACCATCTCCCAGAGGAAAGGTGTGAGATCAGCGCAGGTGTCTCTGGCTAACCATCAGGGAATGTTTGAGTACGATCCACTGATCACCACATCGGAAGAACTGCGAGCAGCGATTGAGGATATGGGCTTTGATGCGTTTCTTCCTGGTGAGCGTCTGTGCTCATTTTTTACATTATTTTAGTTTCTGCTTTTGTTATGAATTATTATTACAAAATGATTGATTTATAAGGACTGGTTTTGTGTACATTACGAGTGAGACATTTCATGCTCTACTTTAATTTAGGTCCAGAAAAATGCTATCTGTACAAGATTGGTTCCGTAAATTCCTGCCAAAATTGCTTTTATATAGCCACCTTAAAGTTTATTTATTTAGATAACGGCTTAGATTTGTTACACTGCCAAGAACCAGTGAAATTTAAGGTCATCTCGACCGCAAGATCTTTTACCTAGTAAGTCTTTTGGTCATAAAAATAAATAGCTTTTGCAAGCATCTTGCTGACTCTGCATATTGTTTAATGCAGTGCCACCTTCTCATAGTTTGGTGGATTAGATTGTAATGTTTGCTGTTTTTTTAATGAAAGCCCTAAAAGGCCATGCACTGGTATTTTTGTCTTTGTTGTTTTCTCGTGATCATGACTTAATTTTTTAAAATTTGTGTCCTTGACATAATAACACATTGTTTTTATTAATCTGGAGGCAGCAAAAGCTTAACGCAGTCCCACAGCCTCATGGATGAGCAAATTAATTTTTACTTTGATCAGGGACTCACTCCAGCTGAAATAGCTCTGTCTGTCAGTGATTAACAACTTAAACATTAGTATCTGACACTTGAGAAGGAGGCTGTCCGGTCTACAACTTTATCTCCAACGTGCATGCAGCACCAGTCCCATTCATGCCAAGATCACGAGAAAACAACCTTTTTTATGTTGAGATCATGAGAAAACAAGAAAGGAAAAAAACATACTAATGCATGGCCTCCTAGGGCTTCCGTAGTTGTTGGGTCCTGTAAGTTCCTTACCTAACTGAAGACAGTGTGACCTTATTTCTCATATATGTGGTAAACAGAGACGAATTCATTGGTGCCATCAGAAGCGAAAAGTCCTCCATCTGTACAGAAACCTGCTTCGTCCCCCGCACTCTCCACCAAAAAGGAGAAGGAAACGGAGATCGATGCTGAATCGGCAACAAGCACACATTCCAAATGCTTCATCCAGATCGGTGGGATGACGTGCGCCTCATGTGTAGCCAACATCGAGAGGAACCTCAAAACCGAGCCTGGTGAGAGAACTCAAAATGAGTTTTCCCCAAAAGCCTTACTCTACACATACAATCGCAAGCTGACTCGTGAGGCACCGACGTATTTCACAAAGCCATTACCTACCCCATTAACAGCAGAATTTCTAATCTGGATGAGGAATTAAAAACTAGTTTGACTGATTGTCAGTATTTATGCAAATGACGTACGCTAGCTGTTAATTCCTTTTATTTTTGAGTTTGTCACGGTAGCAGTGTGAGAGCCTTTATATGAACTAGTCAAGTTGTAGGTGAAGATATTGGTGATATAAGTGGTGTCGATTTTGGCGACATCATCTAAGCTCAGCTGCTTCAGGGCATTAGTGCTGTCGATGTATATATGTATTTAAGCCTGTACATGAACCCAGGAACAAAGGCAATGACTCCAGTGTCGAGGCCAAAGTTTGCGCTTGCCCCAGCAAACAGCACAACATGATTTTGCTGATTGGCTATTGTTTTTGTCTCATGACTCTGACAGTGATATAGTCATGTTTAAGGTCACAGGATCAGGAGGCAGGGAGAGGAAAGGAAAAAAGTCACAGAGCTTTAGCGGAAGTGAAAGTCACTGTCTGAAGCGATTAGTACAGAAGAATCGTGCAAGAATTAATCTGACCAAGTAAAGACAAGAAGATTTTTTTTTTTTTTTTTTTTTTTTTTTTTTTTTTTTTAAAAAGGGCATTTTTCATTTTAGGTTGTCTTTTGATGCTGAATGTAAATGAGTCATTTAAAACAAATTGTTGTAATACAAGTAAAATATCTAGTAAGCGTTGTGATATGTAATAGCATTTATTCATTGCTGTTGTTCCAGTGACTAGGGGAGAAATGTTTGATGTTAATCCATTTTAAATTAGAAAGAAGTAAAGTGTAATGTAAGTGGAAACCCTGCCAGTGTTGAAAGATCACATGCAGGTAAGGCCTGTCACGATTACTTTTGTTGGACGATATATTGTCCCAGAAATCATTGCAATAAACGATATTATTGTCATTTTAAGACCATTTTTATACCACTGATCTAATGATTAATAAAATAGCATAATAATTCAAGTTCACCCATTCAAAGAGCAACACACTTTTAATTCTTAAGCATATTCAACTTTGGAATTTCTAATGTCAAAAAATAGTTTTTGTCTCCTGACAAAAAATATCCTTTAAATGTCTTCAATATTTCATCATGTCACATTTATTAATTTGAGTAAATTTTACTCTGACTAAAATGGCATAGAATATTAGACAACGGCATTTTAGTTGACGAGAAAATACCAAAATGAGACCAAATATTCACACATTTTGTGCGTTTGCATCATTTTGTGTAGAAGCAAGTTGTAGTATTAGGTTTATGTTGTGTGTAAATGTCTGATTAATGTCTCATGTGTATAGGATGCGTTTGGGTGAGTTAATTCATAAAGCGCTTATGTTTACCGTGTTAGTGTTTATTCACAGTTCAGTTTCAGCTCACGCAGCTTAAGCGGCTCAAACCCTGAGATTACTGACTATGACTGGATTATTTGAAACACTAAAACTTTTCTTTCTACACTTCAAAAAACATTGTTAGTGCGTTGTTAATATCTTGCATGTCATGTTTTTCAACAGTGTGTTTTGATTCAAATCGCTAGTGCTCGCTACACATCTTAAATTCGAACACACACAGTTTTTCATTTGAATGTGCATTTTTATCTTAAATTCAACGAATTTTCGAAGTTCGAATTTTAATTTGACATCCCTAGAGCAGACGAAAGGACATATAGAGGACGGAATGTAGGCATAGAGTGGCCTACAGAAATATTGGCACCTTTGGTAAATATGAGCAAAGAAGGCTGTGGAAAAATTGTCTTAATTGTTTAACCTTTTGATAAAAAAAAAAATTCACAAAAATACTCTGCTCTCATGGATTTCCAAGAATTGTAAACAAAACACAGGTTTATGCAAAGAAAAATATCTTTGTTAAATATGCAAAACAAAGATTTGCCAGACACTACTGAACAAAAGATCAGAAGGTTAAACAATAAAGACAATTATTCACAACCTTTTTTGCTCATATTTGCCAAGGGCATTGTAATTAGTGTAAGCACATATAATGAACACTTGGTGTATAATGTAAGCATTTTTGTTACTGGTTAATTGGACCAAAAATGTACATGCTCACATATTTTGTTGATTTAATGAGGTAATTAGTACAGCAGGTCCTTTACCAGTGGGGTTAATGGCTACGGTTAATAATATTTACACGTACTTTTATTCATTTAGCAGACGCTTTTATCTAAAGCGCCTTACAAAATGAGGAAATACAAGCAAAGCGATATATCAAGCGGAGAACAAGTAGTGCTATTATACAAGATTAATAATTGAGTTCTAGAGAAGCGAGGTATAAGAGCCAGTGTAACTGTTTTTATTTATTTATTTATTTTTGAATATAAATAATGTTTGGGTTGGCATGTTAGGGGTTAGTTTAGCAGTGTTTTAAAGATAGTGACAGATTCTGCTGTCTGGATTGAGGTTAGAAGTTCGTTCCACCACTGAGGAAGAGTTATTGTGAAGGTTCTGGAAAGAGAAGTTGAGCCACGCTGAGTAGGTACCATACCAGGCATCGGCCATTGACCGATCACAGGTTGCCGAGGTTGCTTTTATAATTTAAGATAAACCTGAAGGAGAGAGTTGAAATAGGGGGGTGCTGTTCCAGACAAGGTCTTGTATATGAGTATCAAGTCCTTGAATTTCATTCGGGCGCTACAGGAAGCCAGTGGAGAGGGGTGTGACATGGGTTCTTTTGGGCTGGTTTGCTGCTGCATCCTGAATCATCTGAAGAGGTTTGATGGAGCTGGCTGGGAGGCCCAAGAGTAGTGCGTTGCAGTAGTCCAGTTTTTAGATGACAAGAGCATGGACTAGTAGCTGTTTGGCCTGTTCGGTGAGGTAGGGTTTGATTTTCTTGATCTTATGCAGAATGAACCTACAGGAACGTGCAGTTGTTGAAATGTGGTCTGTGAAGGTCAAGCTGTTATCAAAAGTCACCCCAAGGTCCCTGGCTGTCCTGGTGGGGTAATAATACCTGTGATATAAAAAAAAAAGTGATAATTATCTGGTTGCAGACAACAAACATTTTTCACAATGTATTTTTACTTTTCATATCTGCTTAACTACTGTAGATAATTAGTTGTTAATATTAATATATTGTGGTTTCTACGTAGGTATCCACTCTGTGTTGGTAGCACTGATGGCTAGTAAAGCGGAAGTGCGCTATAACCCTGGTGTCATCGACCCGCTGAGGATAGCTGAGTGCATCAAAGAGCTGGGTTTCACCGCCTCTGTTATGGAGAATTACGATGGCTCTAACGGCACCCTTGAGCTTGTGGTATGTACTCGTTAGATGGTCTTGTTATTGGGTTGAAGGAAAAAGATTTCATTAGCTCTAACAGCTGTGTCTTTGGACCAACAGGTCAGAGGAATGACCTGCGCCTCATGTGTTCACAAAATCGAGTCTAGCTTAATGAAACAGAAAGGTATCGTCTACGCCTCTGTCGCCTTGGCAACAAACAAAGCGCACGTCAAATATGACCCGGAGGTGACGGGCCCTCGGGACATAATGAGATTGATTGAGGTGAGAATTGAGGTTTTAGTTGGATGAGTTTGTGATTAGATTGTGATAGATTTTAGCCATCAAGAGAGAATTAAAAAAAATATATCTGTCTATTTTGCTTGTTGTGATTGCAGTTGAGTCTTAGCACATTTTTAGTTACATTTACATTTAAGTTGCTTTTATGTGTTTGACAGAATTTGGGTTTTGAAGCCTCTCTGGTGAAGAAAGATCGCCCAGGAAATCATCTGGATCACAGCAGAGAGATACAGCAGTAAGTGGAACAGTCCTTTGTTTCACTGAATCACTGAAAACTACATCATTTACATTTGTATTTAATATTTCATGGTAAGGGAATAAAGTAAGTTAATACACAGACTTGTGTGTTGAGTGTACTGTTTATTATGAAACAATATTTCATCATGTGTCCTATATTAGGGTTGTAATATTTAAGGAATTTCCTTGATCAGTTATTGCTAATGCTAACGAACAGTGAAGCACTACATCAGAGCGGTCTCCAGCTGATAATACACTATATGGCCAAAAGTATGTGGACACCTGACCATCACACCCATATGTGGTTCTTCCCCAAACTGTTGTCACAAAGTTTGAAGCACACAATTGTATAGAATGTGTTTATATGCTGTAGCTTTACAATTTCCCTTCACTGGACCTGAGAGGCCCAAACATGTTCCATCATGACAATGCCCCTGTGCACAAAGCGGGATCCATGAAGATTTCCTTTGGTTTGCCAAAACGAGATCTTTTGGTTTGCCAGAGTGTTCTGCACAGAGCCCTGACCTCAACCCCACTCAACACCTTTGGGATGAACTGGAACACCGACTGCACCCCAGACTGCACCTCCTCAGCATCCCGACATCAGTGCCTGATCTCACTAATGCTCTTGTGGCTGAATGATCACAAATCCCCACAGCCACGCTCCGAAATCTAGTGGAAAGCCTTCGCCTAAGAGTGGACGATATTATAACAGCAAAGGTTACTAAATATGGAATGGGGTGTACAGCAAGCTCTGATTGGTGTGGTGGTCAGGTGTCCACAAACTTTTTGACTATATAGTGTACCTATGTATAAAAGTGATTTTCTTTATACATAGGTCAGACATTGATGATGGACTATACAAAACATAAAAAAATCATTGCTGAACCTAACATGTATTAGGCTAATTTGGACTCAACTTTGAATAGCTTTTAGTAGCTTCAATTAACCGAAAAGTAATGTTTAGTAGCTTAGTGCATGCTACAGAGCTCGATGGGTATGCACAGATGCCTCTGCGGTAGTTTAGTCTTGCTTTGATAATTCAGAACTTCAACAGTACCGGCAATGCAAACTTCATAAAATGCTCCCACAATGAAATTGTCGCAGTGCTTCGTTTAAATTGTTTGTTTTTTAAAAAACTTTTAAAACTTTTTCTAATATAAAACCGAAAGTTGTTTTAATTTGATAATATTGTTGTCTAAATTAAATAATTCATCGTTAACAGCACTGTGCCGTACGTTATGTGGTGTTTTCTTCCAGATGGAGGAGGTCTTTCCTCATCAGCCTGGTGTTCTGTGTTCCTGTTATGGGCATGATGATCTACATGATGGTGGTGGACCACCAAATCGAAGTGAGGCACCATCACAACGCCACACCAGAGGACAGACAGATGTACCACTCCAGCATGTTCCTGGAGAAACAGCTCCTCCCTGGCCTGTCCATCATGAACCTGCTCTCCTTCCTCTTCTGTCTGCCTGTGCAGGTAACACACAGCTCATGGAGCCTGCTGCCCTAATCCATGTTATGTAATATGAAGGGTGTAATAATCCTTGTTGGGGTCTTCCTGTAGAAATGAAAGTTCTTTCTGTGGAAAAAGTTTTTGTTTTGGATTTGGAGTATGAAATAATGTCCAATATTTCATTAGCACGTCAACAACGTTGGTTTATCATCATCAGTATAAGAGACGAAACAAAGATTGGTTTAACTCTGGCATTGGAGAAATTCAGAAATTCAAGAGAAGAGGAGCTGCTTGTGTGACTTGACTGAATGCAGCCGCAGTTAAAGTGTCACGTCACATCACAAACTGCTGAATGTCCCAAAAAATATACAGTTATTTTTAGTATCATCAGTATGTCTGTGTTGTTTTTTTTTTTTTTTTTTCCCCTCCATCCTCCAGCGTGAAAATTACAGGCTGAATTACAGTCTGATCATTTCAGTCCCGCCCTAGAACACATGTCCGTGATTTTTCTATGTAGATGCCTTATAGTGGGGAAAAAATGTTTGACTGTTGTTACTTGTTGGATTTAGTGTCATGGCGCACTTATCAGTGACCCTCTCCCAGATATTAAACACTTCCCAAGCTGCGAAATGGCAAATCGATGCTTTGGAAGAGGCATGTACTTGGTCTGGGTGGTAATCCTCAACTACACACCAGTGTCTCTTCTCTACTCCAGCGCCTCTTCGACTGCTTGGACACCATTTTGTGAACGGAGCGTGATAACATGACCATGTGACATAAACATCCGGATGCATGGAAAATGCAACCCACTGGAAATTCCCTCTTCTAGTGGTGATTTTATTGCTCTCCGGATGTGGGAGTTTTATCACTGAGGGAGACGCTTATAAAAAAAAAAAATAAATGAAAGATTCCCCCTGATTAATTAATCCAATCCGAATAGGGCTTATTTTTTTTTAAACATTGGAATACTTCGCAATGACGTATTTTCAATTCAACATGTTTTAGATCTTCTATTTGCTCACTAATGACTCTTCTTTCACTATCACTTTGTCCTCCATGTTAGTTTTTCTTGTGTGTCGTCCATCTTGTGATAGGTCGGGAAGTATAAAGTGCTTGGCGTCACTTGACGCTTTTCTGAAAAGTCTAACTGTTTTTTGGGGGCTTTTATTTTTTCAACTTTTGGAAGTGTTTTGCTGTGACATTAAAATGCTGGCAGCATGTTTTAAAAGTGGTCACGTTCCAGCCACTTTGTGACTGCTTCCCGTAACATTACACCTAAAACATGCGCTGGTGATTGAGGAATAAATGCCAAGTGTGAAAGCAGACTTACTCCCTTATATTTTGCACGATTTTGCAGAGAAGTTCTCCAGACTGTTTAACATATTCTAATGTCAAGGTTCAGGATTTATGTATTCGGAGTCATGGCAATTAATGTGGAAATTAAGCATTTTAAAAGAGCACACCATGACCCATACAATGCTCTGTCTTAGATTTTAGAGAGATGTAATCATCTAAATGGTTAAAGTTTGCACTCTGTTTCTTGCAGTTCATAGGAGGCCGTTATTTCTACACCCAAGCATACAAAGCACTGAAGCACCGGACTACCAACATGGATGTGCTGATAGTCCTGGCCACTTCTATAGCCTTCAGCTACTCTGTGGTCATTCTGATGGTGGCCATGATAGAGAAGGCAAAGCTAAACCCCATCACCTTCTTTGATACACCACCAATGCTCTTTGTGTTCATTTCACTAGGAAGATGGCTGGAGCAAATAGCCAAGGTACAGCTCCTTAACATGAGTTTAAAAAAAAAAGCTTATTTTACCTTTCTTGTTTTTAATGGGATTGACTTGCTAATAGTATATTATATCATCTTATTATATATTATCTCGCATCCTGATGGAAAAAGAAAAGCGACACTCGTAATTGGGATGAAATTCAAACGTTGATTGTGTAAATAACCAACACCTGTCATTCTGCAGTACTTTAATATTTTGTATCAGCACCACTTGCAGTCACAGTTGCTTAACAATTCTGGGAGATGCTTTTATCCAAATCGAGTTACTGTTCAGCTGAGCAGATCAGATGAGGGTTCTGTTTCTTGTTAAAGGCTCCCTTGCCAGGATATGTTCAGACCAGTATATCCTCAGGGAGGTTGTTGTCTTAAATGCAGATTTAATCAGTTAAAAAGGGAACAGACTGAACACGTAATAGATCTATCAAACATTTTCTTTGGGAATAATGATGATTTCTGTCTGTGTTTGCTTCATCACAGAGTAAAACATCAGAGGCTCTGTCCAAGCTGATGTCCTTACAGGCGACCGAGGCCACTGTTGTCACTCTAAATGAGGACACCATGACTGTTTTGAGGTACCTAAGGTTCTTCTCTTTAACTCCAGTTCTCTCTGTTTTAAACACATAACCCACTACCATTTTAACATTCCCTTGCTTACTGGGTTTTTCGGTGATCCTGAGATCATAATGACCTGAGGATTAATATTAGAGATGCACCGATACTAAATTTCTCAGCCGATACCGATAACCGATTATTCAGAGTGATATCGGCCAATACCGATAACCGATACCGATAGTTCTGCCTTTTATGCCTTCTTTTAAATTAATAATAATTAATTCCACAATTCTGAAAGAAATGCAAATAAAAACTTTATTTTCTCCATTTCAACAAGTTGTTTCACAGTAACTGGTCTCATAAACAGAAAACGCATTACTCTAACATTAACACATGAACTCAATTCTGAAGATTAAAGTAAGATTTCTTAACTTATTGAATGTTGTTAATTCATATTAACATTGACTGAATTGTAAAAAACCTCCTGTTAGTCTCACGTTCACTCACCACAAACAAAAGCATTTCTACTTCATCATTAACATCAAACGGGTATTATATAATATCAACATTTTATATATTAACTGGATATGAAATACACTACTCTACAAATATACATTTCTCTGTTTTTTGTCAACTCATATTCATTTAAATCTTTCAACAGTGTACTGTTGTATTAATTCAGCGCGACCAGCTCAAGCGACGCGGCAAAAATAAATTAGACTCGGCACTGAAACTCCCGCTTCACTGCTGCAGCGTCCGGTGTAAAATTTTATCAGTGCAGAGATTACAAACTGCAGTTTTATTTTCATTCCACACAAGAGACATCATCTTTACACACAGCACGGAATCGATGTGTTTTCCCGCCCTCTTTTGATTGACAGGATATAATCGGCCCTGATCATCGGATGTTTTTAGACTATCGGCCGATGGCGTAAAACCTTGCCTTTATCGGCCGATACTGATTATTGGTCGATACATCGGTGCATCTCTAATTAATATACGCATTTCCCATATTTGAGGTACTACTTTGTTATCTTAACTGTTACATTAAAGGTAAACCTCAGTTAAAATGGAAGACCTTGCTCCTCCTCTCCTTTTTCGTTCTTCATTTTATGAATGTTGGTGCCTCTCACTCAACAAGCCCTAGGAGATCCACACCCTTCATTATTTTGAACAAGGCAACAGATTAACCTCTCTTCCTGTGTTTTTCTCTCTCGCTCTCTCAGTGAAGAGCAGGTGGATGTGGAGCTGGTGCAGAGGGGCGATATAGTGAAAGTGGTGCCCGGAGGAAAGTTCCCGGTAGATGGGAGAGTAATTGAAGGGCACTCGATGGCAGACGAGTCGCTCATCACAGGTTAGGCATATGTAAACCTTCCTAATTATGCTGCATGCTAATGATTAAGAGAATCATTCATTTTTAAGTTAATATGCAATATGAAGAAATCACTCACTCGTGTGGATATTTTGTTGTTTACTGATCCTGGAAGAGAAGCGGATTGTTGTTAAAACTGTGCTGTGCTGCAGGTGAAGCCATGCCTGTGACGAAGAAGGCAGGAAGCACAGTGATCGCAGGTTCCATCAACCAGAATGGCTCTCTGCTGATCCGAGCTACGCACGTGGGCACAGACACTACACTCTCACAGATCGTCAAACTGGTGGAGGAGGCCCAGACCTCAAAGGTGCATTTATTAGAGAATGTCTTTGTGCACATTTTGAAAATAATTTTATTTATATATCTTATTAATGAATATAAATAATTTGTATTGTTTTGTACTAAAGAATGTCAAAGCACAAATTACTTTGTTCACTGTGTACATTGTGTTTATGATTTTATATTTCTAGAGTATTTATTTATTTGTGTTTGACAGAGTATATGTGAAACACTCCATCATTTTATGTCACTTTGATCCAAAACCACGTTGATTTTTATGTAACGGGGTAAAGACAAAAGTCACAGCTTTCTGATATAACCCCAATTCTGAAAAAAGTTGGGACAGTATGGAAAATGTTAATAAAAACAAAGAGGAGTGATGTGTAAATGTACTTTGACTTGTATTTAAACAAACAAAAAAATATATATAAAGACAAGGTATTTGATGTTTTACTTAATCAACTGCATCATTTTTTTTAAGATAAACATTTATTTTGTAATTGATGCATGCAACGTATTCCAAAAAAGTTGGGACAGGGGCAATTTAGGACTAATAGCGATGTGACAAGTTGAAATAAGAAGGCAATGTGAAACAGGTGAGGCAATCGTCTAATCATAGTATATAAGGAGCCTCCAAAAAAGGCCTAGTCCTTCAAGAGCAAGGGTGGGTCAAGGCTCGCCAATCTGCCAACAGATACGTCAGTGAATAATCCAACACTTTGAGAGCAACATTCCCCAAAGACAAATCGGTAGGATTTTGGGCATTTCACCTTCTACAGAGCACAATATAATTAAAAGACTCAAGAAATCCGGTCGAACAAGGCCGAAAACCACTTCTGAATGTGCGTGATCTCCGATCCCTCAGACGTCACTGTCTTAAAAACCGTCATGAGTCTGTAATGGATAACCTGACATGGGCTCGGGAATACTTTGGTAAACCTTTTGTCAGTCAACACCAATCGCCGCTGCAGCCACAGATACAAGTTAAGGCTTTACTATGCAAAGCAGAAGCCGTACTTCAACACTGTCCAGAAGCTCCGCCCACTTCTCTGGCCTCGGTCTCATCTGAGATGGACTGTAGCACAGTGGAATCGTGTTTTGTGGTCCAACGAATCAATGTTTCAAATAGTTTTTGGACAAAACAGCCGTCGTGTTCTCCGGGCCAAAGAGGAAAAGGACCATCCAATCTGTTAGCAGCATCAGGTCCAAAATCCAGCATCTGTCATGCTATGGGGGCGTGTCATTGCCCATGGCATGGGTAACTTGCACATCTGTGAGGGCAGCATTAATGCAGAAAGATATATATATATATATATATATATATATATATATATATATATATATATATATATATATATATATATATATATATATATATATATATATATATACACATATACACATATACACATTTTGGAGCAACATATGCTGCCATCCAGACGTCGTCTTTTCCAGGGACGTCCCTGCATTTTCCAGCAGGACAACGCCAAACCACATTCTGCCTGGATTACAAGTGTATGGTTGTGTAAGCAGAGAGTGTGGGTGCTAGCATGGCCTGCCTACAGCCCTGCAGCCAAAATAAGGCAACGAAGGCCCTGTACATTTACGCAGCTGAAGAAGTGCATAATGGACGAATGAGGGAAAATTCCGCTTGCTAAACTTAACCAACTGGTGTCTTCAGTCCCTGAACGCTTAATAAGTGTTATTAAAAGAAAAGGTGATGTTACACAGTGATAAACAGTTGACTGTCCCAACTTTTTGGAGTGTGTTGCAGTCATCAGATTTGAAACGTGTGTATATTTTCAAAACTAAATTAAATTCATAAAGTAAAACATCAAATAATGTTTTCTCAATATAGTACAGAGAGAATTGAATTTTCAAATAACTGTCATATTTTTTTTCGTGCATTGAGTAACTAATGCTTATTTTGCAGAGACTATAAGTCTGCACGGCTAAACGACAACCCCCATCTTTTGATTTCTGATCCACTTCTCTCTCTTGACCCTCAGGCTCCCATTCAGCAGTTTGCAGATAAGATCAGCGGCTACTTTGTCCCGTTTATCGTAGGCGTCTCTGTGCTCACCCTCCTTGCCTGGGTTGTGATTGGATTTGTAGACTTCTCTGTGGTGAAGAAATACTTCCCAGTAAGTGTTGCTTTGCCTCTCACTCTACAAACATAGACCCTTCTCTGTGCTTGTATCCTTTCTCTGCAATCACACTTGGGTGCGGACCAAAACAGCTGACCCAAAAGAGTCTGAGTGAGGTCGTCTTAGTCCAGTTCCTACTGAACTCTAGTGTGGTTTGATTGCAGTGAGAAAGCTGAATTGCTGAGCCACGAGGTACAAACTGATTCACAGGACAGAGCTGCAATAATGTCATGTATAGTGAATATTTGTACCAACGAACTAAAAAAGAAAAGAAACGCATAAAAACATTTTTTAGGTTCTATGTGCAGCGTGAAACCAAACCAATTAGCAAACAAAAAAAAGTTTCTATTGTTGCTCTGATTCAGACTCATAATAGGTGTGAAAGTGCCCTTAGAGAATAGCATTATTTATTAAATACCTATGTGGTAGAATATAATAGTAGCATTGTAACAAAGCTGACTTCATTATGAAGCTCGTGCATAATACGACTTCACTGATGGATGTTTTTTTTTTTCCTCTACAGGATTATGATAGGAGTGTGTCTGAAGCAGAGGCTATCATACGCTTCGCCTTTCAGGCCTCAATTACCGTGCTTTGCATTGCCTGCCCTTGCTCTCTCGGCCTGGCAACCCCCACAGCAGTGATGGTAGGCACAGGAGTCGGGGCACAGAACGGCATCCTCATTAAAGGCGGGGAACCTCTCGAGATGGCACACAAGGTGAAGGAGAAAGAAAAGGGCTAGTTTTTGGGAGTGTCTGTGTGTGTGTGTGTGTGTGTGTGTGTGTGTGTGTGTGTGTGTGTGTTCAGTCACACAATTTGCCATTTGATGTCAGACATTTTATTTTGGCAAATGTACTCTATAACTTTTTCTCTACAAAGAAGGAAGATCTAAAAAGTGTTTGATCTTTGCCTCAGATTCAGTGTGTGGTTTTTGATAAAACGGGCACGATTACCCATGGAACCCCCAAAGTGGTGCAGGTGAAGATGGTGGTAGAGGGGAACCGAATGGCTCGCTCCAAACTACTAGCGATTATGGGCACGGCGGAGAACAACAGCGAGCATCCTCTAGGGGCCGCAATCACCCACTTCTGTAAACAGGTCTGTTCTTTTACCAAATGAACGAATGCTTCTGTTGAGTCTGGCTGAAGGCCGTGTCTGACCGTGAGGAATGGAGTGTGCAGTGTGATCTTATTCTGGGCTCATATTCATTTTCAGGAGCTCAGAACGGAGTCGCTGGGCACTTGTACTGATTTCCAAGCAGTGCCGGGTTGCGGTATCAGGTGTCAGGTGAGCAACATGGCGAGCTTGCTGAAGAAAGAGGACAGCAATGGTGAAGAGAACGAGCGCAACGCCATCCTTGTGCAGATCAGCGACCCCAGAGCCAGCTCCAACTCTCATCCTCTCATCATGGACCCTGAGCCACTGAGTGAGTCATCTAACCTGGTTCTGGTTTTTTTTTTTTAAAAAAAACCCAAAAAACACGTCTGAGTGTTGTCAACAGTTACCTTTTAATGCTTAACAATTAGTGTTTATAAATAATGGCTATAAGTAAGACACGTACTATAAATTTAAAGTGGTTGTGTTTTTGTTTTGCACTAGCACGTCACATTACCACTTTTGACAAGCGACATAGACACTGAACAGATATGAGATATGTTTTGAACTTGACTGCTCATACTTGTAGGAATTAAACCAGACTGGGAAATGAAATGAAATAAATCTATAAAAAATCTCCCCTTTCTCAATGAGCTGCCTTCAAGTAAATCATGAAATAATCAAAAATAAATGCAGGTGATTAGCAGCAACCGAGGATCTGCTACAGAAGCTGCTGGTTCATGTTTAATATGGTGGATGGGATAGACATTATGGGTGGCTAGATGGACAGGATGGATGGGGGAAAAATGAGTGGATGAATAAAATGGATGAGTGGATGGATAGACGGGATGGATGGATAATACGGATTGATTGATATTTGGATGAAATGTGTGGATGAATGGACAGGATCGATTGATTGGATGGTGAATGAATAAAATGGATGGATATAATGTATGGACCTATAGATAAAATGGATGGATATGGACTAAAGCATTAAGTGGCATTCTTACAGATACAATATTTTTATTTAACAAATAATAATTTTTCACAAACGGTACACGCCTTCATGCAGGCTAGTCATTTTATTTGCAAAAGCTATTCAGTAGTAAAAAAAAACCCACATGTTTCTGTTGTGGTGTTTCAGCTTTGGTGCAGTCGGCCTCATACACCGTCCTGATCGGGAACAGGGAATGGATGAGACGCAACGCCCTGCATATACAGCCTGAAGTGGACGAGGCCATGATTGAACATGAGAGGAGGGGAAGGACTGCTGTACTGGTGGCTGTGGATGGTTAGCAAAAGCACCAGCCAGCATAGTTTAGCATCATATATGATATATTTATTTAATAAGACTGTAGAAGTGATTTAATCTGGGTTCCATTTTCATGAGATGAAAGTGTTTTATTTGTGTAGGCTCTGTTATCCTCACTCTGTTATGCTATAGTTTTCTCTCCTCAAGCACCTCCTGTGCATTTTCACCTGTGCTCAGGTGTGCTGTGTGCCTTGGTTGCCATAGCAGACACGGTGAAGCCAGAAGCTGAGCTGGCTGTACACACTCTCACCTCTATGGGTCTGGAGGTGGTGTTGATGACTGGCGACAACAGCAAGACAGCACGGGCCATTGCAGCACAGGTACAATACCCTCCTCTCTTTTCAATATGAATTCAGGCCACCTAGTAACTCAAATTTCACTCTTGTATTCAGCCCATTTTCTTTTTTGTGTGCCGCCTTTGATATGTAAACGTTTGAAACTCAACACAGCTGTCCTCTTTGTTCAGAAATGAAACCTGTGTGTAAGAACTAAAACCTATTTTAGCTACTTTGCACCAGTCTGAAGCTTCTGGCACAGCAGTACAACTTGTTATGCAGAATTTTTAAAAACATGTTTAAATAGTAACGAATACAGCATTGAACAAAAATAAAACCACAGCGTAAGCACCTGATTGTAATCACAATGCACCTGTCTTGACTTTACTGTGTTGTTCTGTAAACACTGGTAACGTAATTATGGATGGATTTACGTATGGATAGAATTGGGTGGATGAATAGACATTATGGGTGGATGGATGAATATGATGGATGGACAGGATAGATTGGATGGATGGATGGATTGTGGATAGGATTGGATGGATGGTTGGACGGACAAGATGGATGGATATATTGCATGGGCCTATAGATAAAATGGATGGATAAAATAAATGGATGGATATGGATTAAACGATGAAGATGTATTATTAATATATATATATATATATATATATATATATATATATATATATATATATATATATATATATATATATATATATATATATATATCTCAACAAACTGGTGCTTTTTGCCCGTGTCTGTAGGTTGGCATCAGGAAGGTGTTTGCCGAGGTGTTGCCCTCTCACAAGGTGGCGAAGGTGGAGCAGCTACAGCTGGCAGGGAAGTGCGTTGCCATGGTGGGAGATGGAGTGAACGACTCCCCAGCTCTGGCCAAGGCAGACGTGGGTATCGCCATTGGCACGGGCACTGATGTGGCTATTGAAGCAGCAGATGTGGTGCTCATCAGGGTGAGAGCTGTCACACTGTAGTGCTCAAAAGACATTTTATGTCCTCTTTATTTTATCCACAGCAGTGTTTTGACAAGAACTGAGTTTTTTTTTTTGTTTGTTTTTTGTTTTTTTGTTTTGTTTTTTTAACAGTGGAGTACAACAGTTATCTAATATATTTTGGTATTAATATGAACAGACTTTGTGGTATTTTAATATTCTTCTGCTAACTCTTTATAATACTTCCTGTCTGTCTTTGCAGAACGATCTCCTGGATGTTGTTGGGAGCATTGACTTGTCAAAGAAGACTGTCAAAAGGATCCGTATTAACTTTGTTTTTGCACTCATCTACAATCTTGTAGGAATTCCAATTGCAGCCGGTGAGCACATACATTGGGAGAAAAAAATGTAGATTGAAGATCAACTCGTCCTTAACAAGTGATAATGGCACCATATAGAATGGCTTGGTTGCATTTTCAGCTAATAAATAGTCACAGATGCTGGGATTGCCCTGACATCTTGATCCAGGTATGTTAATAGCTGCTTCTCTGTGTCTAGGTGTGTTCATGCCTATAGGACTGGTGCTGCAGCCGTGGATGGGTTCTGCTGCTATGGCTGCATCTTCGGTGTCTGTGGTCCTCTCCTCCCTTTGTCTGAAATGGTGAGTGAATTGACTGGTCTGTAAAACATGTTATAGTCTGCCTGGATTTACCCCCAAATTATTAATTTTAAAAGCCTAAATAAAATACTTTAAAAATCAATTAATATTATTATTGTAATATAATAATAATAATAATAATAATAATAATATAGGCATCTCTGCTTTCTACTTAATGGCTTGCACCAATATGTCAGCCTTTTCGAGATTAATTTTAAAGGACAGATGTTTATCATGATGAAAGCATCCCACGTCACACCCCTCTTCGTCTCCCCGTACTGGCTTCCCGTAGCCACTCGCATCAAATTCAATGCCTTGATGCTCACGTACAAGACCTTGTCTGGAACAGCACCCCCTTATCTCAACACTCTCCTTGAGGTTTATGTTCCCTCACGCAACCTGCGATCGATTAACGACCAACGCCTGGTATAGTACCTACTCAGCGAGGTACAAGGTCCCTTTCCAGAGCCTTCAAACTGACTGTCCCTCAGTGGTGGAACAAACTTCCAACCTCAATCCTGACTGCAGAATCTGTTACTATCTTGAAAGAAAAATGGCTTAAGACCCACCTCTTCCGTGAACATTTAACTAACCCTTAACCCCAATAAAACAATTAAAAATCTGCTCCTGGATTCTGTGCACTTTGCTCCTCTAGCACTTAATTAAAAATTTTGTATGGTCGCACTACTTGTATTGTTCTCCGCTTGATGTATGGCTTTGCTTGTATTTCCTCATTTCTAATTTGCTTTAGATAAAAGCGTCTGCTGAAGGAATAAATGTAAATATAAAACACAGCAGTCCCATTGATGCTGGTATTCTAGCACCACCTAGAGGTAGTCCAGTCAGTTAACACAGGGGTTTTCAACCAAAGGACAGCAAGATAAACTCAAACATGCATGTCTCCCCCCTGAGGCATGTAGACGATCTCCTTGGCTAAGCAGGCAGAATGTTTTGTTTTTTTTTTTTTTTTAAATGGATCATTGGCTTGTCAAATTTAGGCATGTAATTTAGGGTTTTTTTTTCCATCAGAGGAATCCATATGCAAGATTATTTAAGCCATTGTGCCCTCCACATTAAGTGCAGGGCTACTGTGGAAAAGGCAGGAGTATGATGAAAGGTACAGAAAATACATTACATGGCCAAAAGTATGTGGACACCCAAACGTCACACCCATATTTGGTTTCCACAAAGTTTGAAGCACACAATTGTATTGAATGTGTTTATTTCCCTTCACTGAAATTAAGAGGCCCAAACCTGTTCCAGCATGACTATGCCCCTGTGCACAAAGCGAGCTCCATGAAGATTGTGGAAAGACAAATTGGAGTGGAAGACCTTGACCTGACCTCAACCCCACTGAACACCTTTGGGAACTGGAACACCGACTGCACCCCAGACCTTGTCAGCATTCCAACATCAGTAGCTGATCTCACTAACGTTCTTTTAGTTGAATGAACACAAATCCCACAGCCTCTCCCCATCCAGAGTAAAGGTTATTATAGCAGCAAAGAGGGGGCTAAATCTGGAATGGGATGTTCAACAAGCACATATGGGTGTGGATGGGAAACTGTCCACAAACCTTTGGCTATATAGTGTATGATTTCACATGCCCTATCTGTATGTACAGTGTGTATGATGGTAGTTATATTGTTTAAGTTTGATGGGGGTGGTAAGGGCACATATTCAAAGTAATCCAAAAAACAGAGAGGAATGCCACCATCTACCCTCTTTAGAGGACCCATAAGACTTTGTTCCTGTTATTAGATACCATAAAAGAGGGAGAATGCAAACTAATACAAGTGTGAAAATCAGTTATAAGACAAAACATGACAAAAAAAATGAAGAAAAGGAAACACAAATACAGTAATACAGATACAAATAATATCTACAAAGTAATATGAATAGTAATAACATGGACAATCTGGATAGCAGGGATCTGAGTATATGTGATGAACTAATAATGTTCCTACATTGGACATCTGTTAGTTTCGCATGCAGAAAGATGTAATATAATACAGTTTGTTTTCCATCCCATGAGCGATGTCTTGTGTCTTCTCACTAATATCAACAGTTACACTAAGCCCAGTGCTGAGAAGCTGGAGCAACAGAGATGCGGGCAGCGGAAACTGGGCAGCCTTTCAGACGTCAGCGTTCACATCGGCATGGGCGAACTGCGCCGTCCCTCGCCCAGACTTAGCTTACTGGACCGGATCATCAACTACAGCCGAGTCTCTATCAACTCCCTACGCTCAGACAAGCACTCGCTCAACAGCATGTCATTGAGTGAGCCTGACAAACACTCGCTGCTCGTAGCCGGAGCTCACTGCGATGAGGAGATCGTCTGATGGGGCATTACCAGGCGCGACGTGACTCCTTAACACACCTCAGTGCCTGTAGCCTGTAGGGAAGGAACCAAAATGTGATCTCATCCACACACACACACACACACATACACATACACATACACATACACATACACATACACACACACACATACACATACACACACGCACACATCACACCAGTTCTGCTTAATGCTGCATGACTCGCTGGAAGTTTGTGCACCAGTCTCCATGTCTCTACGGCACCCTGCGTGTATCTGGTGTGATCTTAGAGCCAAAACTGTAAGGAAATAGTAGGCACTGATCATGTGGCTGTTTTGTTTTTGTTTTTAAACTGACAATCTACATACCAACCCAAAGAATTTTGGACATGCCATATTATATTTCTTAGACAAGTGTATTGAGTTTTAAAACTTTAATTGAGTATTTATAATGTCATTTATTTATACTTTATAATGTAGGAAATGTAACAAAGCATGTTAGTGATTATTATAATTTTATTTATCCGAATATTTTCCAGTGACAATTTTGCGTCTGATCATTGAATGCACATTAGTTACATTTACCGTGCTCAGTGTTCAGTGTTCACATACACATACTGCTTTTTGCCCAGTACTGAACTCAATCTGTTTTTTATTTTTTATTTTGGGGCTTAAATATCGATATATTAAGATACAACACATTCCAAAGAGGCGTTTGACCTCTTCTGTCTAAAGAAGGAACGAAACACCTTGAGTGAAAATTGCTTGATTAAAATTGTTAGTAAGCATGGAAGAAACTAATCCTGCAGGGTTCCTCTGTTGTATCATGTCTTTGATATAACAGCTGTCTTTTTTTTTAAATACAGATGTTACTAATACGAGAGGTGGAAACTCAAGTCCTTGCTGAAATTATTAGAAGAAACCATAATCACATAGTTGCTATTTATTTTTTCAGGTGTGCCTTGATAGCTGATCTTGATCGAGTAATCGAGTCAATGCTAATTCTAAGTGCTTCTGTCACTGATATACTTTCTTATTTGTAAGGTTTTCTACATTTTCAAATATCATCACCTGAATTGTCCCTGTAGCTCAACCCAAAACACTACTTTAGCCTAGTTATGTTATATAATGTATGGGAGAATAGAGAAACTGCCCATGAACGAAACCAGGCAGTGGTAGTTCAGTGGCTACAGGCTCTATCGGAAGGTCATGAGTTCAAACCCCAGCACTTCCTAGCTGCCACTGTGGGGCCCTTGAGCAAGGCCCTTAACACTCTACTGCTCAGATATGTAAATGAGATAAATGTAAGTTGCTCTGGATAAGGGTGTCTGCTAAGTGCCGTAAATGTAAACCAATCGAATCATTTTAGGATTTAGATTTCTAAATGATCACACTAAAGTCACTGGGACGAAAGCTACTTAGGAAATCAAACTTAAGTTTAATTAAAGTTAAATGCATTAGGGTTCTGTTGTGGTAGATACACCAAGGTGGCAGTCAGGTGACAGGGTGGGAAACAAATACAACGGACAACCTCTGAAGAAACTGCTCGATGAACAGAAAGATAGTGGCAGCTGATTAGCACAGGTTCCTAAATTGGAGAAGCGGTTTACATAACTGTAAAAATGATAATAATAATAATAAATAAATGGGTAACATTTTATGAAGCACTTACAGAGTGCACTGGTACTGGAGAGACCAGTTTCACAATTATATGAATAATATTAATGTCTTAAAGAATAATATTAATGAATAATAATAAAGTCAACTTTATTATTATTATTTATATGGCACAATGAAATGAAGTAGCAAGCCCTTAAATTAGGCAAGTAAACAAATGCAAATATGAGGTAGTTAAATACTGGTCAAATTGTATGAGTTCTGGTTTCAGCATATGAAGACCCTTTATTAGTGTGCAGATGAATAAATCAAAAATCATCAGAAATTGGATCTGAAATTTTTAGGCTTCTTTAGATTCAAGGTGGGAGTTGTGGTTGTTGTATCTATTTGCTAGTACTCTATGGCCTGCTCTTATAGATTGTTAATTTCTTATGGTAGATATAGAAAAAATAGTTCCAATTGAACAACATGCATTAAATCCAGACATTCAGAATCTACAGCTCTTTCAGAGACAACTGACTATCTGGGATTTGTGCCTTTCTATGAACAACGAACTTGTGAAATGTGTCCAACCCTTAAAGTTCTGTGGCGGGGGAACATGGGAAGTTGTGCTACTGTGCCTTTTTTGAAAAATATACAGTCACTATTTTGAAGGTTTTTTCAAGGCCCCAGTAGAGAGAATGAACCGAAATGTAGGCCTCGTGTGTAATCCATCCCTTTATTATTTCACAGTGTTTTCACTGCAGTGAGTTGCTGTATTTATTGCTCTTCTCACCAGTTGTTCTGTAGGTTAACGTCAATTTGAAGCTGTGAGTTAATGTAATGTATATTACACAGATTCGGCAAATTTTATGGTTGTTACGCAACACAATATATCAATAAGCTACAACGTACGGGCTCCATTTCATTTGTAATAAACAGTTGAACCTGTGCATTTCATAAAAATATGGTGTCTTCATTCAGCACAAAGAGACCTTTACTGAAAATACAATCAAATATAATGATAGTTTTGTTGTTTGTTTACTTACTTACTTAAATTATTGGATTGTATCACTGTTACCAACATTGAGATATTAAATAGTCGTATCTCTTCTGCTAATGAGAACTTTATCACAAGATGGCACCCCAATGATATTAATGTGCTGATACTTTGTTTTAAGGAATCACATATTGATTTAATTTACTGAATGCATGCAAATCCAAAGCTTCATTGAAATGACTGTATGCATTTCCAGTACTGCCAAAGCATCATGGAGAACGAAGAAAAAGCTGTCACAAATTAGCACATCTGCTGAAAACGTTACGTGACAGAAAGAAAACAGAAGTAAACATTAGAGAACGGAAATTGACATTAATTACAATAATTAACAATAATAAGAGCAACGATTGTAAAGAAGTAAAATAACACCAGAGAGCTTTTGTTTTCTTTTTCAAAAATCTAAATCATCAAAAATCTTTAACTTGAACTTGAGTCCATATCACCATATCACAGAATACACATAGAAAGCATCTCAGGAGGAAAAAAAAAAAAAAAAAAACGTCTTTAATTAATCCAATGAGGATTGTTGATCATAATGCTTTGTCACATAGAATAGCGATGATGATAATACTAGTGAAAAGAATTTCCTGTAGTTACGTCATGCTGTTATGTAAGACAGCCTGAAGAGAATGGAGTAGGGAGGGCTGGCAGCTTTATGTGCTGAATAAAAGATAGATCTTATTTAACAAGGCACTCACCACCACCACCATCATCATCATCGTACAGCCAGTGTAGATGTTTTAATGAAAAATTACTGGTTTTGCACAAGTCCAATTTTTTTTTTTTTTTTTTTTTTTTTTAAAGTAACAACAACAAAACACTTACTTTTCTGTAGTTAACTGGTGCTGTTACGTAACTATTCTGAAATAGTCAGCCAGTCGTGCACACGCATTCCCAGAGCTCTATTCATTGCACGCTCATGCTGTCAGGGAACGTTGCCAGGAAACTGAAGTTGGGGAGAACTGGAAGCGGCAGGTTTGTGCTGAAGATCCTAAGGAGGATTGGCAAGTTTTATCAACTCAATAAAACATTTGTCATATTGAAGGATTAAGTAGAAAAATACTTTATATGAAACTTTATATGATGATGATGGTATTGACACCATAATACATTTTTTTTTTTATTAAAAAAAGCACCTTTCACAACACCCAAGATCACTTGCATGCCAATACAATTCACACAGATATACATGTGCAGTGGTTGCTTGCTGGTTAAGGCTCTAGGTTACTGATCGGAAGGTCGGGGGTTCAAGCCCCAGCACTGCCAAATTGCCACTGTTGGGCCTTTGAGCAAGGTCCTTAACCCTCTCTGCTCCAGGGGCGCTGTATCCTGGCTGACCCTGCACTCTGACTCCAACTTCCTAACATTCTGGGATATGCGAAGAAAAGAATTTCACTGTATATGTGACAAATAAAGACTCATTATACAATATTATAGATAAAACTCTATAACATATATTATCATGAAGTATTATGTAACCATGTCACAGAGAATATGAAAGCCTGAAGAGATGAATTTTTAAAGAACTTTGAATCTTGAAATGTATTCACAGTTCCAGATGTGATGAGGAAGTGAATTCCAAAGCTTAGGGGCAATGTGACTAAAGGCTCTTCCACCCATGGTGGTAAAGTTCATGTCCGGTATTACTAGTAGACCTGCTGAGGAGGATCGCAGTAAGTGGGGAGGGGTATAGTTCTCCAAGAGGTTAGTGAAGTAAGCGAGAGCATGATTATGTAGGGCCTTAAATGTGAGAAGCATAATTTAGAATTTTATTCGATAGGAAACAGGAAGCCAGTGAAGCTGGATGAGCTGAGATGTTACATGGCTGGTTGATTTGGAGAATATAATGATCCTTGCTGCAGAGTTTTGGATTATTTGGAGCTGGTGAAGTAGTTTATTAGGGATGCCAGACAGGATAGGATTGCAGTAGTTAATGTGGGATGTAACATAAGCACTGACCAAGACTTCTGTGCTGTGTTGAGTGAGGGATGGGTGTAGTCTTGCCATGTTCCGTAGATGGAAAAAGGCACTGCATGAAACATTGCTAATGTGTGCAGCAAAGGACAAAGTGCTATCTAATATGACACCAAGGCTCTTAACCTGAGTGGAGCAGGGTATGGTTCAATTACCAATGGAGAGGGTAATTTGTTCATCTTTACAAGTGCAGTTTTAGAGCCGAAAATGAGTATCTCAGTCTTATTGCTGTTTAATTTCAGATAGTTCTTAGTCATCCATAAGTTTATGTCATGAAGACAGACTATGATCATATTGGGAGGAAGAGAGGCTGAGGGTATCGTGGACATGTAAAGCTGAGTATCATCGGCATAGCAGTGAAAGTGAACACCATGATGTCGAAGGATATTGCAGAGTTGGAGGAGATAGATGATAAATAAGAGAGGCCCTTGGTGACAGCAGAGCTCTCTGACTTGCAGCTCATTATTTGGACTAATTGAGTCCTGTCAGTGTGGTAGAATATGAACCACTGATGTACGGTGACACGGACTTCAGTGTTAGCTACACATTCTAGAAGAATCCGATGAGAGATGGTGTCAAAGGCTGCTCTGAGGTCTAGGAGGATAAGAATGGAGAGCAGTCCAGAATCAGTTGCGCAAAGGAGGTAATTGTTATCTTAACCATGGCAGTTTCTGAGCTGTGGTTAGGCCGGAATCCAGACTGGAATGGCTCGAACTGATTATTGTTTTTTTTAGGTGATCCTGGAGTTGAGATGCCACGTTCCTCTCAAGGACATTTTCAGTAAATGGTAGGTTAGAGAAAGGTCGATGGTTATTGTAGTCATCAGGATCCAGTCCTGGCTTTTTCAGTGTTGGCCTGACAATGGCAGTTTTTAATAAAGGGGGGACCACACCAGTGGTGAGAGAAGTGTTAATTATTGAGGTTATCAGAGAGGAGATTGAGGGCAGGCACTCTTTAAGTAAGTTGGTTGGAGCCGGATCCAGTTGACAGATGGAGAAATTGCACTTCATGATGAGATTTAAGACATGACTTTCCACTGGGAGACTGAAATGACTAAATGCACTGGTATGTGGAGGGCCCGTAGCATTCAGGGAGCATGGTTCCTTTTCCTCGTTAATTGAACAAGTCAATTGTTGATGAATGGTAGCAATTTTAGAGTGGAAAAACTTCAGGAATGCAGAACAGCGTTCGTCAGAGAGATTCAGATGAATGGAGTTATCATTTGGTTTAAGTAGTCCATTCACGGTGGAAAAAAAGAGCTCTGGTGTTTCCTTCTCCCGCACTGATGATATTTGCATAATATGATTTGTTTGAAACAGAAAGGGCATTTTTGTACTGAAGTATGTGATCAGAATACATCTTTTTATGTTTCACAAGATTAGTCCTTTTTGATAACCGCTCCAGACACCGAGCCATGGACTTCATCTGGCGGAGTTTAGATGTATACCAAGGTGCAGTGTGAACAGATAAATCGGTCAGAGTCTTCAGGGGAGCAAGACTGTTAAGCGCAGAAGACAAGCAATGGTTGTAATTGCTCACTAGATCCACTAATGAAGCATTAGGAGCAGGGCAGGGATAGGACAGTTCCTGACCTTGCACTAAGCCTACTGGCTGCTATTATCGCACTTGAAAACAATTAGTCATTAAATAAATAAACAAATAAATATAAAAAATCCTTTTATGAGTCATTATTTTTTCTGTACTTAATTGGCGCTGTTGTGTAGGACTTTATTCTGCAAGAATAAACAAACACAGGGACGGTCAAGTCAGTCATGCATGCTCATTCCCAGAATTCAGTGTGCACACTATCAGGGAACCTTGCCAGGAAACTGAAGTTGGGGAAAACCGGAAGCAGCAGCTTGGTGCTGAAAATTATCCTAAAGAGGGCTGATAAGTTTATCTACTGAATTAAACATTTATCACAGTCAAGGATTAAGTAGAATAATACTTTATATGAAACTTTATATGATGTGATGATGATGATGATGATGAATATGATGATAGTGATGATGGTGATGATGATGTGATGATGTGATGATAGTGACGATGTGATGATAGTGATAATGATGATGGTGATTATGATGATGATGGTGATGATGATGGTGATGATGTGATAATAGTGAAAATGTGATGATGATGGTGATGATGTGATGATAGTGATGATGACGATGATGATGATGGTGATGGTGATTATGATGATGATGATGTGATGATGTTGATGTGATGATGATGGTGATTATGTGATGATGATGATGATGGTGATTGTGATGATTATGATGGTGATGATGTGATGATGGTGATGATAATGATGGTGATTATGTGATAATGATGGTGATAGTGATGATGATGATGATGATGATCATAGTGATGATGATGATGTTGATGTGATGATGATGGTGATTATGTGATGATGATGATGATGATAGTGATGATGGTGATGGTTATGATGGTGATGATGTGATGGTGATGATGTGATGATGATGGTGATGATGATGATGGTAATGATGGTGATGTGATTATGATGGTGGTGATGATGTGATGCTGATGATGGTGATGATGATGATGATGATGGTAATGATGGTGATGTGATTATGATGGTGGTGATGTGATGATTATGATGGTGATGGTGATGATGATGATGATGGTGGTGATGATTATGATGGTGATGATGATGATGGTGATGATGGTGATGATCTATTGCCATCACCATCATCATATGCTAAACCTAACTGCTTTTCCAAAGACAAGTATAATAGCCAGTGCAAATATTTCAAATAACAGTTCCTGACATCGCACTAAGCCTACTGGCTGTTATTTTTGCACTTGAAAATGATTAGTCATTAAAAAGTAAATAAATAAATAAACACGCAAACAAATAAACAAATAAATAACCTTTTACGAGTAGTTAATTTTTTCTGTAGTTAATTGGCGCTATTGTGTAAGACTTTATTCTGCAACAATAAACAAACATAGGGACGGTCGGTCAGTCGTGCACGCGCATTCACAGAGCTCTATTCAGTGCGCGCGCACGCTGTCGGGGAACGTTGCCAGGAAACTGAAGTTGGGGAAAACCGGAAGCAGCAGGTTGGTGCTGAAAACCTCCTAAAAGATAACAGACGAGGGAGGGCTGATTAGTTCCTATGTGCCGAATAAAGGATAAAAATTTTTATCTTACTCAAGGAATGAAGCAGAAATAAACATGGCACTGACCCAGACTGTGGTGTTGTCCTTTTTAATGACGCGCGGCGGAAAAGTGAAGAACACGGAGCTTTTGAGCGCGTTCACGGCGCACATCAACTGCAGCGAGCCGGAGCAAAGAAGACGCAACAGGGATCTGTTTAAGAGTTTCATCAACAACGTGGCTGTCGTGAAACGTGTCGATGATGTCAAATACGTCGTCGTGAAGAAGAAATACCAAGAGATGATCAATGAAGGAAAGTTCTCCATAGCATCATCACCATCATCATCACCATCATCATCATCATGCAGAACACAACAGAGTTGCTTTTCCAGATGTGAGTCTCGCTCTATAACCAGTGCAGATATTTTAAATAACAATTCCTGGTTTTGCACAAGTCCACCTGGCTGCTCTATTAACACCTCTAAAGATTTAGTCACAAAACAACAGTTGCAAAGTAGACCAGCTGAATGCGATGCCGTGATTGCTCCTGTCTCTACATCCAACCAGGAGGAATCTTTGACTGCTCGAGTACTTAATGTAGCTAATAATACCAGAAAGGGCAAAACGGGGGCTGTTTTTGCTGTTGTGGCGATAAAATCGCCACCTCATTCACAAACTGAGAAGATACAAGTCAACCTCAGAACACCTGCATGTCTTCAGAGATTGGAGATTCCACCACAGCAGGAGTTAAAAACTGTGGAGGCTGGAAAGAGTTCCCCGTACCTGAATCATGAACCTGATCTAAACAAATCATCAAGAACCAAAAGGAGACAGACGGTGGTGCCTAGTTCACCAGCACTGAAAAGAGGAAACAAAGTCCGTAAACCAGGTTTCAGTGATAAGGATTCGTCAGCTATCCGTCTGGAGCCACGAGAACACGAGTGGCTTGTAATGTCAGCAACAGGACGCTGGAGTCAACTCTACAACCTCCTGCTGCAGGATGTCCTCCTGGCAGAGAAGAGAAACTTCATATCGGGCTTCACGGCACTTCACTGGGCCGCGAAACACGGAAACGTCAAAATGGTGCGCAGAATCCTTGACATTGGTGAGAAAGTTGACGTGAACATCAAGAGCCATGATGGTTACACGCCTCTGCATGTCGCTGCCATTCACAGCCACGAATCAGTCTTAAATTTACTGGTGCGCGACTACGGTGCTAACTGCCATATACGTGACAACAGTGGCAAAAAAGCATATCAGTATTTACGCAAAGAATTGTCGGCTGAAGTGAGAGAGCTGCTCGGAGACCCGGCTGCTTCGTGTCAGTTCACACAGCATGCATGCTCAGATGATCAGCACTTTTCCGATTTGTCTAAAAACCTCAACACATTTAGTAAACTATTTCAATCCAGCGTGGGACACAGAAAGAAATCCAGACTTCGATCAAGCTTTCGTTCAATCAGTGATGAACAGGAAGAGAACAAGAAAGACTGCTCATTAGACCACTAACACGAATAAAGTTCACAAATGAGAGTTTATGCACTTGAATAGATGTTTGCCATAACATATCTCTTTTTAATTTCATTTATAGAGATATTTAGCTTTTATACTACAGTACTACTAATACTACAGAATTCTCGCATCCGATTTGTCCGACAGTAGTCCCAGCTCTAATTGAAATGGTAGTTTTATATTAAGGAGCCTGTTCTATTATAGCATCATTTCTATAGTAATAGCTTATTCAGTGGGATTCGTATGGTGGACTCTGCATAGTCCAAGAATAATCATAAACATAAAAACAGTGTTATTTAATGAAGAAAAACGTATTAATCGTTACTAAGGAGACATTTATTTAACATCTGTGGAAGGAGTCTCCAGTGTCTTTGTCAAAGTTTATCAGTGTATTTGTGAAAGTTTCCCATCACGAGAAAATCTGTAGGACTGAGGACTTTGCTCTTCACAGTTTCTTGGAAACATGACAGGCTGCATTATATATATATATATATATATATATATATATATATATATATATATATATATATATATATATATATATATATATATATGACCACTGCCTTGCTAAAGAAGCTGAGGGAGAAGATGATGGACTAAACCCTATTGAGCATCTGTGGGGCATCCTCAAACGGAAGGTGGAGGAGCGCAAGGTCTCTAACATCCACCAGCTCCATGATGTCGTCATGGAGGAGTGGAAGAGAACTCCAGTGGCAACCTGTGAAGCTCTGGTGAACTCCAAATAATGGTGACCACACAAGATATTGACACTTTGGGCCCAATTTGGACATTTTCACTTAGGGGTGTACTCACTTTTATTGCCAGCGGTTTAGACATTAATGGCTGTGTGTTGAGTTATTTTGAGGGCAAAGCAAATTTACACTGTTACACAAGCTGTACACTCACTACTTTACATTATAGCAAAGTGTCATTTCTTCACTGTTGTCACATTAAAAGATATAATCAAATATTTACAAAAATGTGAGGGGTGTACTCACTTTTGTGAGATACTATATATATATATATATATATATATATATATATATATATATATATATATATATATATATTCAAGAAAGTGAGGCACTTTGTGATAGGCTGTTATAGGAAAATAATCCACTTCCTGGTGGTAATGACGTTAACATTTACAGTATTCTGCAGACCCAGCTTACAGAAGTTGTTTGTAGTCTTGATCAAAACCACATGCCCATGCCAGTTTACTACTGTAGGTCATGGACTAACAGTACTATCAAGGTAAACCCTGTTGGAGGAGGTTAGTACAATATGAAAGAAAATACAGCATGACACTATTCTATTGTGTATTATTTTCCTGTAACAGCACACCCTGAAGAGTTTTATTCCTTATTTAGCCATGCTGATGATGGGAAAGACTGTCTGTTGAACCCCAGTGTGTTCCACTATCACTAATATACTGCCCAAATTAGAGTTGAATAGACTTTCACACTGTACCTGCTGTTAATTTAAATAGCAGTTATTAATTTATTTAATAGAGATATTGATGCACTTTAGTTAATAAAGATGAATAAAGAAAGATAGTGGTATTTTGTTTAGGTGTTTAGCCAACTTTTGACTAATTTTTGCATAGAGTTTTCCGACACTAACCACTGTCAGTTTGAATTCATCAGCTATAATCTAAGTTTTATTTTAAGTCTTGAGTATTTTTTGTTTTTATTGAACTTTTATTAATTGAATGATTTGAGAATACTATACTTTTTGTTCAGTTTTAAAAGAAATGTCACAAGTAGATTCCAAGTAGATTCAGATATTACACTATAATCTTGTTTACAGCATGACAAGTAAGTGTAACTGCCAAATGACATTGTAACCGATGTACAATTTGTCTTTATAGCATTTTTGTAGAAAATATGAGCTATGTACACCTGTCTGTGACGCTGGTTGTATTTGTAGACAAACTAAAAAGTAAAAATGTTTGTTTTTTTGTATGTATCGCAGTGCAAAAATGTCAGCGAGTCATATTTTTCTGTTTGTTTTTATTTTGTCTGAGCACTGAACTGTTTTAGTGTTTAAGTGCCTAGAAGATTAAGAGTTTCAATCCCAGGACTGCCAGGAAGTCAATTTTGGATCCTTAGCAAGGTCTTTAATCCTCAATTACTCAGATATATAGTACTGTGCAAAAGTTTAGGCACCCTTTTTTTTTTTTTTTTTTTTAGTACAAACTTTGTTATAGATTTTTATTTTATGACTTCTACATTATCGAGTCAATGCAAAAACATTTTAAATTTCCAAACATTAGTTTTCTAGCACAAAATTAAATGTTACAGAAAAATGTTTGTAGGTCATTAAAGAAACCAGCATATGAAGTCGCAAGAGACAATTTTTGGACAAAAAACATATTGATGGCTGCTGGATTTTGCTGCAAAACTAAGAAGTGAGTATGACAGAAGAACCGTGGCTGGTTCTGTAAGATGCTCAGTAAAACTTACAGCTCATTTCCTTATAAAACTGCACTAATTCTACCTGAGACTACTTTTTTTGGTTTGTTTTTTAAAGCAATAAATATCGCCTTTGTTTAATTTATTACTGTTTACTGCTCATTATAGTATTTTTTTTTAAGTGGAGAAACGTTTAATTTCATTATTTTTGAAGGCATCTTTGCTCTACGGCATATCTTTGCATGTGCCTAAGACTTTTGCACGGTACTGTACAATTAGATTGTAGTCTGAATTGTAAGTAGATTTAGATAAAATCACGAAAGAATAAATTTACCATATATTTTTTAGAACACTTGATTCTTGTAACTGGTAATGAATTAATTACTAGACACTGATTATTTCATATTGTTTGTCCTTTAAATTTCTTGAGGATAGTTACATTATATTTCAGATTGGAGTAGAAATCCTGTCCGTAAAATCCTATTTTCTTCCTTATGAATGGGTACTTTCTACCGTCTGTCATATCTGATTCTCTGATGGTGTGTGGGGTGTGCTGAGAAAAAAACTGGCTGATTGTGCTCGAATAAAAGAACGAGTCAGTCTGTGTGGGCTGTAGGAATGTGGCCCTTGAAAAACCAGATCCCTGCTGTTTTTCATCCTTGGGGTGTATGAGTGAATTGTCCTGTATTGCCTGCCAGAGTGGTGCAGTTTGGTGGTGTGCAGGTTGGGTGGGGTCCCTGATGATTTTGGAGGCCCTGCTCTGACATCTGGGCAGATAAATATCCTCAACTGCCGGTAGCTGTGTGCCGATGAGCCGATCTGGTGACCCCGATCAGGCCAATCACTGTCGTGTTATCAGCGAACTTCACAGTGGTGTTTGTTGTTGCATGGGCAGGTGGACAGTCATGGGTGAAGAGTCCATACAGAAGAGGGCTCAACAAACATCCCTGCGGGACACCAGTATTCAGGGTGAGAGAGGAGGATGTGTGCTTTCCTAACCTGACATACTGGGGACGGTTGGTCGGGAAGTTTAGTGTCTAGCTGCAGCTTAGGCCTAGGCTGTGGAGTTTGGACACCAGCGCATTGGGGATGGCCGTGTTGAAGGCCGAAGTGATGTCAACAAAGAGCATTTTGAGCATTCTGCATATTCGTCCCGAGGCTCATTGCATCCTCTGTTGATTTGTTTGCCTAATAAGCAAACTGATACTGGTCCAGAGTGGCAGGGGTGATGTTTTTAATATGTGCTAGAATCAACTTCTCGGAACACTTGGATATCAGAGGCGTGAGTGTAATCGGACGATAGTCATTCAGACAATACACATTTTGCTGTTTGGGGTTGGGCACAATTGTTGCGGTTTTGCGGCAGGTAGGGACAATAGTGTTGGTCAAGGAGAGGTTGAAAATGCTCTGTCAGCTGGTTGGCGTATGCATGAAGTATATGACACCATCAGGACCAGCCACTTGATTGAGCCACTGACATTGACTATAAAGCTGAATTTAACACAGGATATGAATAAAAAGTTGTTTCATTTCATTCTTATATATATATATATATATATATATATATATATATATATATATATATATATATATATATATATATATATATATATGAAATATTAAATGGGATGGAATACATTTCTATCTGCTACATAAGTGATATATTTCTGCTGTATTCTTTTGAAAGAATTTAGAAGCTTCCTTTAGCAATAAAAATAATGTACACAGGTTTTTGGCCATGAGATCTTTTACAGAAAAGTCACATGAAGTCATCAACTTCACATGTGGTTAGTCATGTAGATATGTGGCTAAGCCCCCCATCACCCCCCACCAACCCCCCCCCCATCACCCCCCACCAACCCCCCCCCCCCCATCACCCCCCACCAACCCCCCCCCCATCACCCCCCACCAACCCCCCCTGATCAGTGCCCTGACTTCTGAACTAGGGAACTGATTGAGATGCACCCCATGTGTTTATTTTTCAGGCCATTTCCCCCCACATGACTCATTCATTTAATAATGTTAAATTTCCACATGTAGGCCATGTGTTTTTATTTGATACACGTTGATAAATTTATTTATCCATCATGATGTCCCATGTGCTTACCTGAGCTCAATTTCAGGCAATGATACTGCCTAATAAAAACACTTTTCCCCTTAATTTTTTCCTTTTTTTCTTTACATGTGATCACGTGTTACTTCCATAATCACACGTGACATGTATTTTGAGTAAGGGTTTGTTGGTAGACAATAAGTAGGAAACAATTATGCACATCTACAGTTTTATTTCTGTGGTAATGCAAAAAGTGAAACAGGCTATCAGTAAGGTTAATTAATTGACGAAGTCTGAGATGCATTTTAATTGAAGTGTGTGTGTTTTGCCGGAACTCTCTCTCCCTCTCATGTCCATGTGCTGAAGAAACGTCATCCACGCGCACCCGGTTTGAGATGATTGCATACACCTGAGCGGTAAAGTGCGACCGGAAGTGTGCGTGACCCTGGGAGAATTCCGCAAGAGCAGGTCAAAGAATGTGTTCAAGTTTGATGCATTTATTGATCATGGTTAAAGAGAGCTGCGCAGTTTTTTACCTGAACGCGCTGGTGCTCGTGCTGATGGGCGCCGCAGTGTCGGGACTCTCAGGCCGCGGTGCTGGAGGTCAACCCGCCGAGCAGTTAGTGCATCACGGCAACATTTTAAGCCCGTTACTGAAAGCCTTATCAGAGCACGAGCCGTGGGGAACTGATTTCCCGAGAACTAGACCGGATTCGAGATACGTACGGTTCATGAAAAGGCTTTACAAGCTGTCTACGAAACACGAGAGGAGCCACGAGGCGTCCCACCTGTACAACACGGTGCGCCTGATCACAGCACGGCAGGAGTGTCTGGACCAGTGTGGAGGTACAAACAAAACAGGCACACTCCAGAGATCTCAGTTACTGAGTGAAGATTACTTGTGTCATTATTCAGCATCACTTCTAATATATCTAGTGTAAAGGACCAGCTCTCCTTCTCACTCAGCAAAGTGGTCACACTCAGTACGTTTACATGGACAACAATAATCCGATATTAACCCCATACTCAGATTAAAAAACTAGCATGTAAACAGCGATTCCGAATGACCGTAATCTGACTAAAGTCATACTCGAAGTAAACACAAATCGAATTAAGACGTGGAGTATTCTGGTTTTAGTCGCGTTATCAACATGTACACATCTTAATCACAGTATTAACCTCGTGTAGGAGTTTTTGGCGCATTTTGCGACAGGACACGTACACACACGGCAGTGCTCAACCGTTTGACGGCAAACAAGAGGGCACGGCTGTGTCCGAAACGGCGTACTTGCATGTGAGATAGATGTATTTCTATATACTATATAGTACGTAAGTATGTGGTTTCAGACGCAGCCCGTGGTTTCGAGTAGTCGTCTGTTTGCACATATAGCATGACTATATTGATTTCAGTGTTCCCAGGATAGGCTCTGGAGCCACCTTGATCGGAATGAAGTTAGATACAGTTACTTTTATATAGCGCTTTTATAGACACTCAAAGCGCTTTACGTAGTTGGGGGATCTCCTCAACCACCACTAGTGTGTAGCATACACCTGGATGATGCGACGGCAGTCATAGTGCACCAAAATGCCCACACCAGCTATTAGTGGAGAGGAGAGTGATGTAGCCAATTCAGAGACGGGGATTATTAGGGGGCCATGATAGAGAAGGCCCAATGGGGGAATTTTGCCAGGACATCGGGGTTATACCCCTACTCTTTTACACTAAGCGTCCTGGGATTTTTAATGACCGCAGAGAGTCAGGACCTCGGTTTAACATCTTATCCGAAAGACGGTGCTGTTTTTACAGCATAGTGTCCCCATCACTATACTGGGGCATTAGAACCCACACAGACCACAGAGTGAGCGCCCCCTGCTGGTCTCACTAATACCACTGAATGAAGTGGTTCCTCTCAAGGTCTCTGCCTTATGTCATCTCAGGGAGGTTTTCTCCAGTATTGTCATCTTGCTCATTAGGGATCTAAATCTATGTCCGTATTTGATTTGGGACAAGGCCTACAGTTAAAATCACTACAATATCCAAACAAATGTCAATTGAATTGATTGGCATGACCAGCTTTGCATGGGTATTGAAACACCTCAATGTCAAAAATGTCCATTCCGTCATCCATTGACCACTGACGGAACACTGATTATCACAAACTGACTATTTTTATTTTTAATTCGTACATGGAAAAGATGATCCACCTTAAAAGTGCACAGATAAAAATTATAGCTCAACAATGTAGTTGGGTCTAAAATCCTAGTGACACCGCTGTGCCTGACGTGCTTATTCATTCACCCACACTACCATGTCACCCACAACCCAAATAATATCTGGTCAGTGGTGGTCCTATGGCGTTCCCTTTTTTCCCGCTGATGAATGGGAATTGTATTTGCAGTCAGTAGTTGTATACTTACAATGTGTGCTCGTATAGTATAAGTGTACCTAATAAAGTGGAAACATGGCGTTTCACTGCAAGTTGTATGCTTGATGTCTGTGGAATTGGATCACAAGTGTTTCGAGGATATTTTTGGCTACAGTAAGCATGAATGCATTAAAATGATGTGAAAGTATTTTTCCACCAAACACCATAAAGGTTCTTTTAATTGGTCCTTCTGAAGAACCCTTAAAGTATGTATAGAGGGTTTCCATTACAGAGAAGGTTCCACCCCTGCTGTCAACTCTGTTACACTTATCTCGTAGATCACTAACTAGCTGAGCTGAGGTTCTGCTGTAACTGCATGTTATAGCAGCATTGTTTTCTGGAACCGTGAGTCTAACATTTGTTTCTCCACTACATCTACATTGGATTTGTCAAAAGTGATCTAGAACATCGCTAGAAAATGGTAAGTGAGAAAAGAAGTTCTAGGTCTTTTTGTTTTTTGTCGATAACAGCAAAGTCTGATTTCTATTAAACACCATTCTACCTAACAATATCCATAGAAATAACAGAAATACAGCACCAACCAAGAAGCTAGCACCAGAATCACTAAACACATCGCAAATATTTCAAAATAAATATATTTTGTGTGTTTCAGGGTGGGGTTTTCTGTTAAGATTTGGCTTTTACAAGTCTTCAGATCTGCAAAAGTTCGTCTTCCTGTTATATAGTGTGAAACCTAATTTAGAGTGACTCTCCAGATTGGGAGCTTGGTTTATGGTTTTGTTTATGACCTGCTAAACATGTTACATTTCTTGTAAGAAACGGACATGATTTGTTTCTTAAGCGTGTCCTCTTTCCTACAGAATTGTTCATGCAGGACATTTCCTACAGTCTGAACCGTGTACGAGCCCAGGAACAGCTGCTCAAATCGGTTCTGCTCTACTCCTTGGACCACAACCACGCTGCCTCGCTCACCTCTCATTGCTACCTGTACATGAAGGAACAGACGCCTTCAGATGAGCACATGTGCCTCAGCTCTCCCAGCTCACAGCACTCCGTGTCACTTATCAGTTTCTATTTCCTAGTCAACAGAGCCGGACACCACAAGTGGGTGGAGGTGGATGTGACCCCCTTCCTCCACCCTCTCATCCAGGGCCACAAAAAGGACATCCACCTACACATCAACCTCACCTGCCTGGACGATGAACCAGGGCGTCACACTTCCAGAAGCCTCGTGGAGCTCACGCACATGGCTCCGTCTCTTTTGCTGTATCTCAACGACACCAGCGAGGTGGCCTATCAGAGAGGCTCCACACACACCAGGTTTGGAGAAATCTGGTCGAACCATTGGGGCGAGAATACACAGAGCCAATATTACGGATCTGGTATTCAGAGGCTGAAGTGGAGAGATCGAAGGAGTGCTCCAAACACAACCCAGTCGAGCACTGAAAGCGGACCACTGCCCACAATCGAACACCCAACAGACGACTGCGACCTCTATGACTTCCGCGTGAGCTTCTCCCAGCTCAGACTAGATCACTGGATAATAGCACCCTCCAAGTACAACCCCAGGTACTGTAAAGGCATCTGTCCTCGTGTTGTGGGCCACATCTATGGCTCACCAGTACACACAATGGTACAGAATATTATTTATGAGAAGCTGGACTCCTCCATGCCCAGACCTTCTTGTGTTCCATCTGTATACGACCCTCTGAGTGTTTTGACCATTGAAAACGACGGCTCTATTGCATATAAGGAATATGAAGAAATGATTGCTACAAAGTGTACCTGCCGTTAATGGTTTTCTGCATTATTTTTCACATTTGCCATACTCGATCAGGACTAATTGCTGATAACCTCACTATTTCGCGCATAGTGCCCATTTTATTCACCTTTACAGTTTAAGATGCCATTGAATGAATTCTGCTTATTCTGTAATTGTTGTTGATATTTTCTCATTTCTATTCAGAAGTAATTTCTATGTATAAAAGAATGTAACCGAGCATATGATTGGATTTTTTTTGTTTGTTTGTTTTGTTTTGATAATAATGACTGAAGTAATTTTGTTAACTTATTATTATTTTTTTTTTTGGTGGGTGTGTCTCAGTTCTTCATGTATAATGCAAATGCAAAAGTTTTAAGATTAATCTAATTCTGGACAAATTATGAAAAGTGTGGCCCTGTTGTCTTATTGGAACACTTTAACATATGTTTTTAATACCTGGGGATTGCAGACAGTTGTCTTACGGGCAACTTCTCTCTTCATGATGTCCAGAAAATAAGAAGTAATTTATGCTTTATGCTTTAAAGCGGAGTATGTCATGCATCTATTTATGTAATTTATATCTGTGTATGTTAGTCTGACTGGCTCTGATATCACATGAAGTATGCGATGGAAAAACATTTTGATATATTAGAGGAAATCAAACTGGAAATAAAAATAAAGTGAGCACCCTGGAGATAAAGTGTATTGTTGTGGAAGGGATTTTGTAAAGCAGTGAATTCAAATATAACTGTAGTTGGGTGTGTACACTAAATAAATAAATAAATAAATAAATAAATAAATAAAAATACTTTAAAAAAAAAAAAAAATCTATTTCAATCAAAAATAGACATTGTGTCGTCACTCAAACCACTGAAAAATAAAATGTCTCTTACCAGAAAGAATCAGATCTGCTGACTGAGGGTCAGTTAAGAGAAAATGATCCTAGTAAGACCATTAGAACTACTTTTAATTTATCCTGATATTAGTCATTTAGAATTTGTTTTAGCTGGCAAGACCACATGGCATGGCACCTAGCTTTGCAAGCTAGTATAGCTTGTTACTAAAGTTATGTAGCTACTAGGGGTTTGACACCATAACACTCTCTGCATCTGTATCTCTTTAGTGCTCAAATTTATTTATTTATTTTCGTTGTTTTATAACAATGGATCAAAAAAACCTCAGCTATAGAAATGCCAGTACAGTTAGCATGGAGTGTAGATTCTGTCTTTGACAGTTCAACCTCAGCTACATCACTCTCTTTCATAATTGCTCTCAACTAGAGGTACGTGTAGTACTGAGGTACTGAAGCAACTGTCCGAAAACCTATAAAACATCAAAACAGGAAGTCATTAAAATGTTGGTTTTAAGATTAAAAAAAAAAGAGAGAAAGTTACTTGTACTGTATTCACCGTTCCAGCTCCAGATATAATATTTAGGCTAGTTTGGAGGATAAAAAGTGGAGAAGTAAATTAAAAGTGTATATCTGTAACATCATTAGCCTTGAGACACTCACACAGGTTTTCTTTATGTCTCCCTTCATCATAGGTCACAAAAACATCCTTCCACTCCTGAGCCTGGTCAGACAGCATGATCCGTAGAGCACCACATCGTCCTGGCACAGCACATAACACAACGTCAAAAGGTCATTACTATGGCAACAGGATTTTCTAATCCCTTAATGCATGTACTATGTTTATTTTAAATAAATGATAACATGGATTCATTTATTATAATCACTAAACCACTGATAGTAAATCTCTTTAAGTCATTTAAATTTCTGATCTACTTTTGAATCTGATTAATGCAAAATAAAACGGGATAAACTAGTGTTAATGGAGTGACTCTTTTTCTTGCGTGGTTTACATGCTAATAAACTTTATTTTTCCACAATTTAGGGCACAAAACTGGTGTCTGGTCAGCTGTGAGGAACGCTGGAAGGGAGAACACTAGATATCAAGATATCAGGGCCAATCAGAGTAAAGCTCCCTTTTATTTCGTTTGTTAGCTTTGGAGTCAAATTCAAATAGGTCTCGCTAAGTCATTATTGCTTCTGCTTTTTTTTATACAATTATTTTGAGAAAGTTGAAACATTTACTTGATATTCAGGATGCATGTTCAGTCATTAAACTATTTGAGTCGTATCTACTTTCCCCACTGAGGCAGCTGACAGCAAGAAAGACCATGAGACGCTTTGTTCAGAAAGATCAGTGGGGTCAGGCCTAAGTCATACGACTGTGGTGGAGATTAAGCAAAGTATTGTCACGTACTTCTCACAGGAAAATTTGTGATGGTGTTGGGTGGCACTGTGAAGAGGGAAAAACAAGAGAATGCAATGAATCTTCAAAACATTTGTGTTTCTTGTACAAAAAAAATGTAAATCTTGAAAAACTTTTTGCCTGTATATATTCAAATATTTAAATTTGCACTATTAAAAGGTGCATTAGTATTTTGGTGGATGTCTCTGGTTTGTTGTCTTCCAATTTTGCACACCTCATTAAACTAAAATACAGTAATGCAAATTGGATATCGTGTAAAAGTCTTTAAATATCAGAATTTTGATCATTTTGTAATTTTGTATTTTTTCAATACTTTGCACTCATTCATAAACTTTGCACTCAAGAATTTCACAGCAAATGAATATTGATATGCAAGCCTGGATATAAACTAGGTCTTGCAATAGTTAGTGCTAAACAAGATAACACAATAAGGAAGAGTGAAATGCATTTAGATACTTACTCTTTGTAGATCTGTGCTGGTTTATTGCAGTGTCTGTGCACATGTGTGTGTGAGAAACCTTCCCTACTTTCATGCTAATATGGCTTTTTTGCCAGATGTTTAACATATAAATGACTCAAAGAACCGATTTCCTTTATGAAGTGGCCAGTGCTACCAGATTGAACAGATTCAACTAATTTCAACAGCAGTGTGTCAAGACTAAACTATTGATTGCACTATACAAATTTGTAGAAGCTGCATTTTATTCAAAAGAATCGAATTTTAAGCATGAATCAATCGAAAGTTTTGCTTTCCTTCTTTGTTTTTAAGCATGTGTTTTCACAGTTTTTGTCACGCAAACATTCTTGCTCATTTATTTCTTTGGTTACTGAATGTTTTGGATATAGTATAGGTCGAAATTATAGCCTGAACAACTGTAGCAAATCACAAATCCAGTAATTCAATTCACTTAAAGAGGATCATTCAACAGAAACAAACCAGTAAAGTTACTCACAGCAGCCATCACTACTTTTGTGAAAGTTTTATAATCAGTTATATTGTAGTAAAACGTTTTTTGTTTATCTTTGCTGAGTCATCCAAATCTGACTTCCAGTGTCTAAAGACTAGTGTAGCTAGATTAGACAGATTTTCTCGTAACACTGTTGTATATAAAATATCCATGAAATAAACACGAGGGAGACCTAGTATGAGTAATATGTAATCTTATTGAGAATTCACTGGGATGGTGGACTGTATGAACGGATGTTTACCTAAGACACAACACACAGATAAGCAAGGCGCAAACCATACATGTATTTGATTAGTGCGGCAGGCCTCAGAGCGTAGGTGGACGGTCAACTAAGAGACACACACACACAGGCCTATGCCACCACGCACACACATACAGAAGGAAAACAGAACATTATAAGAATAATAAAAGAAGTTTTAAGATATTATAAGGATAATATAATGATATTATGAAGTAGGGAGTACAGTAAACCACTTGCAAGCAGTATAACCATATATATATATAACAGAAATGTAGAGCAAATATGAAAGGAAATTATAAACCAGAAATACAGAAAAATGTGAAAGAAACTTACTCATAATACACTTGGAGGTGGGGAATAGTCTTGTCTCACGAGAAAAAGTCAGGGGTAATACAGACGAAGGCCTTAATTTTTAAGAGAGAACCAAGAGGGGCCATTTATAAGGGTAGTTGAGTCACGTTGCACCCGCAAGATAACTGTGAGACCAAGGTTGTGTTTTGTACCTCTTTCAAACCTAATGGTGTTCAGAAAAGGCTCTTTTCAAAACATACTGGTAATTTTGATAAACTCTTTCTAAAACACATAGGGTCAGGATGACCCAGACACCAAAGAAAACTGTATAAATAGAAGAGCTTCAGTTCTGGTTTTTTAGATCGCATTTTGGGGCGTCTCAAACTGTGTGGATCTCGTGTGGTGGAACGGAACGAATAAACCTGGACCCTTGCTTCTTCTCACTCGCGGCTGATGTCTTATTTTTCTTTCTCCAATTGAATATGTGTGTATCTGTTTCTATGATAAGTATCTTCAGGTAATAGGCAAAATTTGGGCCAGCAACACTGCTGAAACGGGTGTTTTCATTCAATGGGATGACAATCAGGTGTGAGTGAGCACCCTGTTTTATTTAAAGAACATGGATCTATCAGAGTCTTATATTCACAACATGTTTGTGGAAGTGTATCATGGTGTGAATTTCTGAGGAGCTCAGAAAAAGAGTTGTTGATCCTCATCTGGCTGGAAAAGGTTACAAAACCATCTTTAAAGAGTTTGGACTCCACCAATTAAAACCATCTCTAAAGAGTTTGGACTCCACCAATCCAGAGTCAGGCAGATTGTGTACTTAAGGAGGAAATTCAAGACCATTGTTACCCTCCTCAGAAGCGGAGACCAACAAAAATCTCTCCAAGAGCAAGACGTGTTATAGTCCATGAGGTCAAAAAAGGAACCCAGGGTAACTTCTAAGCAACTAAAGTTCTCTCTCAAATTGGCTCATGTTAATGTTAATGAGTCCACCATCAGGAGAACACTGAACAACAAAGGTGTGCATGGCAGGACTGCAAGGAAAAAAACACTGCTCTTTTCTGAAGACTATTGAAAAAATGCTTTGTGGATAGATGAGACCAAAATAGAACTTTTTTGGTTTAAATGAGATGTTATGTTTGGAGAAAGGAAAATACTGCATTCCAGCATAAGAACCTTTTCCAGTGAATTTTGAAGGAAGATATCAAGATAACTGTCCATGATCTGAATCTTAAGAGAAAGTGAAGCATGCAGCAAGACAACGACCCTAAGCACACAAGTCGCCCTAAGTCATTCTAATAGTAAGAATGGTTAAAGAAGAATAATAAAGTGAATGTTTTAGAATGGCTGATCAAAGTCCTGATCTTAAACCAATAGAAATGTTGTGGAAGGACCTGAAGTAACCAGTTCAAGTGAGGAAACCCACCAACATCCCAGAGTTGAAGCCGTTCTGTACTGAGGAACGGGCTAAAATTCCTCCAAACCGATGTGCAGGACTGATGAACAGTTACTGGAAACGTTTAGTTGCAGTTATAGCTGCACAAGGGTGTCCACCAGATACTGAAAACAAAGGTTCACATACTTTTACCCCTCATGGATATGTAATATCGTATTATTTTCCTAAATAAATAAATGACCAAGTATAAATTGGGTTCTCTTTATTTTTATACTTGTGTGGAAATCTGATGTTATTTTAGGTCATATTTGTGCAGACATTTTAAACATTCTAAAGGGTTCACAAACTTTGATGCACTACTGTATCAAAGAAAGGTTAACACGTGTACATGTCTCCTCCAAGATGTGTGGAGCTCTGTCGTTGTACCTTTTTCTAATAAAACTGCTCATGAAACAACTCAAGGTAGATAAAGATGCTTGGATGAGGCAATGTCCATTGTTAAAAGCGTTATACAAATACATTGAATTGAACTGAAAATTGAATTGACTTGCAGAAGGTTTCCTACACTGCCATTGCAAATGGCAGTGTAGGAAACAATATCACTCAGGTGTGCCTGAAGTTCAGGGTGAAAGTCAAAAATCTGAAAACACTCTAATGCTGGCTAAACCACTGCATTTAAATAAAAGATCACACAAAAACTACAATTTTCTATTTCAAGTGAATGATGCGTATTAATAACAATATGACTGGGGACATGCACTAAAAACAGTTCATTTATGATTGAAATTTTTATTTAAATGTGGTATTAGCCAGGATAATACACAGTGACCGCTTGACCAGCAAATGTTTGGTTATTGTACAGCATGAAATTGTAGACTGCTAACAAAATGTCCAAAGATCAGTCCAATAGTAAATTGCTCAGAAGAATTGAACAATTGTCATTTTTTAGTCCTTTTGCTAAAAGGCTGTAATTGCAACCTGGCAGTCTTGTGAAAGGCACACTAGGTTAAATTTGTCTAGATTAGATCATGTCTGGTACTCTGATTTGAAAAAACAACCCTGTCGATTTGAATTTAGTAAATATTCAAACAAGTGTGTGTATGTGAGTGCCTCCTCAATATAATACAAATGTAAATGTTTAATTAAAAACACTTCATAAAAAATAAAACTATTATTATAACAACAGGGTCTTATAGATATATGATAGGTCTTTTATTAGATATCTTAATTATTGAAATAATGCATTTTTTTTCTTCTATATTGCGTAACTCCACATGAACTCTTTTCTGCTTATAAGACCCCACTGAAAAATATGATTATGATGACTAAGATGATTCACAGTAAGTTGCATCACACCTCTACCAGGAGGAAAAAGATTCAAAAACATATATATGGTCTGCCTGAATACCGGATTCTGATTGGCTGGAAGGTGTGCGTTCAAACCGTTGAATGCACAGGTAGTTCCAGTCAGTTTAATCACCGTTCTAAATTAATGCGCCACGTATATATAAAATAAATGTACTATGATACAGTTCATTATTGCTCTCAACTACAGAAAATAGATTTTAAAAACTCAGTTTAATTTTTTAAACTGTATTATAATGGTCAAAGAAAATGAATCAAAATTCAATAACCTTTTGACTGTAGCAGTTACACATGTAAAACCAAGTGCACCGATACAGTTAATCAGATTTTAAAAACTCAGTTTTTAAAAGTTTTATTTTAATGTTTTTTTATTTTGCAAAAAAAAAAAAAAGAAAAAAGAAAAAGAAAAGAATTCAAATGAAATATCTTTTTGCATATATGGGGTACATGTAAAACCAAATGCGCTATAAATGCACCAAATGTCTATTATTCCTACCAACTACTAGAAAATAGATTTGAAAAACTCAGTTACATTTTATTTCATTTTTTTGTTGTTTTCTAAAAAATAATAAAAATTCAATAACTTTAACTGTAGGAGTTACACATGTAAAACTAAATGACTATGGTACAGTCCATTATTCCTATACAAACTACAGCAATTGCAAGTGTCTCATTTTACATATTTTTTGTGCAAAATATTTATAAAAAAAAAAAAAAAAAAAAAGTTGATTGCAGGCATTACACTATTATTCCCATCAACTACAGCATCTAAAAAGTTCCATTGCCTTTCAAAATGTATTTACTTTATTGATTTGTTTGATTTTGTCCAAAAAAAAAAAAAAAAAAAAAAAAAATCATTTTTATTTCATTTAAAGTTATGTTTGTTATTCCTTGTCTAACCCACACATTAAACTACAGTTGCTACGAACTACAATACGTTAAGACAAGCCATTATAACAGAATTCTGAAAGATTTTTTGTAATAGTGATTTAGTAAAATAACCAAATGAGTCACTGCATTTCTTACTGGTGCATGCAGTATTAGCACAGTTACAAAAGGGACTTCTTTACAATCATCTGGCGTCACCCAGATGAGGATGGGTTAAGGCAACCTTGACTAACAAATGACAATACACATTGCTTATGTATTGGTTAATCTTTTTTTTTTTATTATTTTCAATAAATGATGCATGTCAGGGAACAAGAGTACCAAACATTGGATCTTAGAAAAAAATTTTATCCACATACAAAAAAAAATAAAAATAAAAATAATTGGAATGCTGTGCTAAACAGTTAGTTTTACAACAAAAGTTTGAGAGTGGATCTATCTAGATTCAGCATTAATGCACAGCTGTATTACTGCTTGCCATTGCCATTGATAGGCAGGCTCTTGTAGGCATCAGAGTCGAGGAAAGCCTTGATTTTGGGACGGCTGGACAGCTTCTGCACAAAGCCTTTCAGGGCGGGGAAGGAGTCCAGACAGTTTGGGCTCAGCACCTGGTGGTTCAGCAACACTTCAAAGAGACTGTAGTCTGCAAAGGAGATCTGTGGGGGGGGGACCTTAGGGTGAGAACTAAACCATACACATGCTTCAAAGACATTGTGGTTAGTTTTGTGAAAATACACCAAATATTCCACATTATGTGTAGAGCAAGGAGAAAACTAAAAAGTACTGTGGATGAGCAGGAATAATAATTGTTCTATAGAAATGTCGTACCGAGTCACCGACGAGGAAACCACTTTTGCTCTTCGCCAGAACGGCCTCAAACTTACAGAGGTGGTTCGGCAGGTCCTTGATGTATGCATCTTTGCCAGTGTCCTGGGGAACACAGACAAAAATAAGTGCAATTGTCATTCAAGGTTTACCCAGATATTTGTGTAGTCCTGGACAGTGACGGCTGGTGGTGATATTATAAAATGTCCCCAAATGGAGAGCAAATCTAGAGTGTTTCACTTCCTGTAATTGTGTGACAACTGGATCGACAGTCTGGACTAGAAAGAATAATTTATTTATTTGTTTATTTATTTTTTAAATAGTGCCTTTCTACACACTCAACGTCGCTTTACAATTAGAAAGCACTTTACACAGCAAGAGAATCATTTATTTATTTTTAAACAATCACAATTAAGAGCCACAGAAATGAAAAAAAGCTGACTGTTGTGATGCATTTGCCACTATCAATTAAATTGCAGAGAGTATGATGAATCAGACTTGTGTAGAGCTTTGTCTTCTTACTGAACAGGCCGTATAGGATTTCAGAGGTTTTTCTTTTTTTTTTAGATTATTGCGGCCAAAAATGCTTGATTTTGCCGCAACTTTAAAAAACACTTTTAAGTTGTTTTGTGCGGTCTTTCACAGTGATGTTTGTTGGTAAATGAGACCTTTTAGCTGGACTCATGGTCGACACACGTGAATCAGAGAGGGCTTTGGCTAAATGTGCATTCTGACAACGTCACATGTCTTGGCCCAAATCTGCAGAAATTTAAAAAATTACAAGCTCCTCCAAATATTGTAGAGTTTGCTTGAATTTGTGTTCATCTCTGTGATCGTAAAATCCTGGAGGAACTGACTGAAGATAAAGCTTTGTTTAGTAGTTTCTTGGGTGTTAAAAGACAAGAGACTGAATCACTTACATAGTCCTGGTAGATCATTTTCACGTATTTATTACGAAGATCTTCAACTCCATCGTTAAACATATCGATCAGGGCGGCTTCGTTGTCATTCTTCCCGTATGCACCTGCACATGTAAACTGAGTGTCAACAGTAATCCTAATAAACGGTTATACTTGTCTGACTAGAAGTGTATATGTACACTATATACACATTTGGACATAATAGATTAAATTTATTGAAATGTATTGTAAATAAATTATTTACTTAATAGTATATATATTTTCCCCAAAGAAGTGTTTTATTATTCATTATAATTTGTGAGTAATAATCATGAAAAACACTCCTATAAGCAGGTTTAAATTGTATTATAAATTAATAAACTGCAGGACTAGAGCCAAAACCGTGATGAAGACAAAGTAATATACTGTGATATTGCCCCAGATACAAGTGTTCTGGATTTACATACATTTTGAACAGATGTTACAAATAATTACCATGTTTGCGTCCCAAATGCCTCAAAAAGGTATTTGACTGAAACAAAACAAAGTCACCATCCTGGAACTTAGGCAACTGTCCGAAAACCTATAAAATATCAAAATAGGAAGTCATTAAAATATTTATTTAAAAAAAAAATAATAGTTACTTTATTCACTGTTGCAACTCCAGATAATATTTAGCCTACTTTGGAGGATAAACAGCAGAGAAGTAGATAAAAGTGCACATCTGTAACAGCATCTGTACAAGACACTCACACAGGTTTTCTTCAGGTCTCCCTTCGTCCACTCATCAAAGCTCACCACAACTTCCTTCCACTCCTGACCCTGGTCAGACAGCATGATCCGCAGAGCACCACATCGTCCTGGCACAGCACATAACATCAAAAAGGTCATTACTATGGTAACAGGATTTTCTAATCTCTTCTGCATGCATGTACTATGTCTCCTTTAAGCAAACGCTAACATGAATTCATTTATTAGGAGATTTGCTATAATAATCACCAACTGCTGTTAAGAAATCTCTTTAATTCATTTAGATGTCTGATCTACTTTTGTATCAGATTAATGCAAAATAAAACACGATAAACTAGTGTTAAGAGTGACTCTGCCACTCTCTCTTGCATGGTTCATATGCAAATCAAACTTTGCCCCCACTTTAGGTCAGAGAGAGCTGTAAAGCTCCCTTTTATTTGGTCGGTTTGCTTCGTTGCCAAATCAAATAGGTCTTGCTGAGTCATTATTGCGTCTGTTTTTTTTTTTTTTTTATTTCTTAGTATTTAGAGAAAGTTTCGTTGATATTCAGATTCCCCACAAAGGCAGCTAACAGCCAGAAAGACCATGAGATGTTTTGTTCAGAAAGACCCGAGGGGTCAAGAGCAAGTCATATGACTGTGGTAGAGATTAAGTAAATGATTGTCACATACCTCTCACAGCAAAGTATGTTATGGTGTAGGGTGGCACTGTGAAGGGGGGGGAAAGAGAGAATACAATGAATACTTGTGCATCAATTTCAAACAGTAACTCAATCACATCATATTTGTGGATTATTATAATGCTACTGATGCACGTTGAGGACATGTTCTGCATTTTGTGTAGTGAAACAGGAAGCTGTGGCATAGTTCTGATTCATCTTGTCATGCTCCATTAACACTTACAAGGTTGCTTTAATTTTAACTTAATTCAGAACTGTTGATTTTACTGCATTGTCTACAGATGTTTTTTGAACTAGATGCGTTTTTTTTTTTTAAACCCCACTCCTTCACGTGATATTTAAAAAAAAATAGAAAACAGTCATTTAAACTACACTGACCCTGACCGGGATAAAAGCATATACTTAAGATTAATGCATTCTTTTATGCGTCGATCAGGGCCGTCATTATGCTCCCATGATAGTGTTAATGATCACAACCTTTATTCATCCCATTTGTCTGCCTGAGACTAAAAACCACCTCAACTTTTTTGGTCTGGTTCTGCAGGATCCTAATCTCAATGCTCAGCTCCACTGAAACAGTGTTTCAATGCAACTGGTGTGTTGTGCAACATGGTTTCAAGCCAAGAAACCGTTTGTGCCTACTTTTCACCCTGACGATAATCAAAGCTGTTCATTTTCATTCAACAATGCAGCTTATAAATAAATGCATGTAAATATGAATGCACTACATTAATGTCATGCGTGGTTGACGAAACCATGTCCAGCAGTTTTGATTCACAGAAGATAATGTGATCACTGTCTGTGCCAAGCCTCGCTGGGTGTAATTAAGTATTGTAATTTAAATGCATATAGTTTAATCTTCCATTCAAAACATTAACATGAAAAACTAATCTGCTGTACTGCATTGCTCATGCATGTTATCAACTGCACTGTTGCTAGGTTCTAGATAACAAAAAACCCAAAACAATGGACACTTGAGACGGACGCATTGGTGCATGGCATCTCTAAGGAATGGATGAATACAGGAACTAGATAATCATCACCACAGTCACAAGGTCTCAGGAGACCAACAATGGACTGTATACCATAATTAAGTGGATGCATAATGCAGTTTGATAACTGTAGTTCCAAAATTTGAATTTTTTTTTTTTTTTTTTTTTTTTTTTTTTAGACCAAATCACAAATCAACCAATGGAGTCACGGACTAAATAAAACTACATAGCAACTGGTAGCTGATTGGTTCTTTTATTATTATTATTATTATTATTATTATTATTATTATTATTATTAAATCTTTGTCATTCTTAAAAAGTTGTTTACCATTTGTTTTTACTTATTTTTGCAAATCTTGAACAAAGAAATATTGCACGTATATATTCAGATATTTATTTAAATTTTCTCTATAAAAAAAAGTTGCACTAGTATTTTGTTGGGTGTTCGTGTATTGTTGTCCTCCAGTTCTGCACACTTCACTCAACTAAAACACACAACCATGCAATTCGTATATCGTGCAAAAATAAATATATTTACATATCGTGATTTTGACTGCATATTTGCATTCGTTCACAAACTTTGCACTCAAGACTTCCAGAGTGAATGAATAAAGTGATATACAAGCCTGGATATAAACTAGGTCTTGCAATAGCTCGCGCTAAACAAGATAACACAATAATGAAGAAATAAATGCATTTCTCTACTTACTGTTTGTTGATTAAGTGCTGGTTTATTGCAGTGACTGCGCCCGTGTATGTATAGAAGTGATCTGCACAGAGACCACAGAGCTTTCCCCCTTTTATACAAGCTTAGAATTTTTTTGATGAGTCATGCTAATCTGGCTTTCTTCCCGGATGTTTTGTATATAAATGACTCGAAGAACCGGTTTCCTTTATGAAGTGGCCAGTGCGACCAGATTGTACGATTTACCTTATTTCGACACCACTGTGTCGAGACTAAACTAATTATTGCACTTTAAAAAGTCCAGACGCTGAGTTTAATACCTGGATTCCACTGAACTTGAAGATTCATGGACGAATCGATTCAAAGGAATCGAATGTTAAGCATGAATCAATCAAATGTTTTGCTTTTTTCCCCTTTGTTTGTAAGCGTGCGTTTTCACAATGTTGTCACCTAGACATTCTTGCTTGTTTATTTCTTTGGTTACTGAATGTTTGGTTATAGTATAGGTCGAAATTATAGCCTGCACAACTGTAACGAATCACGAATCAAGTAATTCAGTTCCCTTAAACAGGATCATTCAACAGAAATAATGAACCAGTAAAGTTGCTCACAGCAGCCATCAGTACTTTTGTGAAAGTTTTATAATCAGTTATATTGTAGTAAAATGTAAATATATTTGTTGCTGAGTCATGCTAATCTGACTTCCAGTGTCTAAAGGACAGATTAGCTCTTAACACACCTTTACCGTTATTGGTCTTTAATGGTATCCACTAGACATAACATGCAACCAATAGAAGGCAACAAATTACCAGTAGAAACCCAAAGGGACCATTACAGTTTCCATTAAAACCAATACAAATCCCCATTATAGCCATTAATACCATAACAAATTCTATGTGGGTTTCTATTGTTTCTTTCAGCAGGATGGGAAGAAACAACCAGGACTTGTTAGTGATCAAGTTTTTAGTTAACTTTTTTGAGTGAACAAATTGATTCTTTTTTCAAACACTAAGTGAGTCAGAGGAAATTATTTATAAGCATGAGAGGTTTTGTTTAACATTTTATATACCGTTGAGATTATGTAACTCTCTCACCTGTCAGAAGCAGTCTCACAAGTGACACGTACACACCTCATGTAAAATCACCATCTTTCATTTTGAATGGGGAGTGGCAAAAACATGACTTGCAGCAAAGGTGAAAAAAAAAAGAGCTGGATTAATCTTTATGCAAATTAGAAGCAGTAACCACATAGCGCTGAACAATCCTGACTCAGGACCAATTAATGGTCTGTGTGCAGTGGATATAAAAACTCTACACAACCCTTAAGCCGTTTCTCACAAAAAACAAAAACAAACACCCAAGCTCAAATAAATCACTCCAAACCATGTGGCAAAATGTGTTATGGTCTGATGAGACGAATTACAAAAGGTTTAATAATTCCAAATTTCCAAAAGGAATGTTTTGTTGTAAAATAAATGCACATCAACAAAATAACACCATCGCCATGGTGAAGCATGGTGGTGGCAGTATCATGCTTAAGGACTGCTGTTCTTCAGCCAGTACTGGGCTTTTATCAAGGTGATCATTAAGAAAATCATTAATAGCTACCAATATCAGTTGATTTTAGTGCAAAATCTTCAAGTGTCTGCTAGTAAGCTGAAGATGAAAAGGAATTGCATGTTTCAGAACGACAATGAGCCAAAGAATATATCCAAATCAACAAAGGAACTGCTTAACCAAAAGATTATCAGTGGCCTATGCAGAGTCCAGACCTGAATCCAACTACAAATCTGTGGGGTGACCTGAAGTGGGCTGTGCACAGGCAATGCCCTCCCAATTGGATGGAATGTTTTTGCAAGAAAAAGTTGGAAAATATTGCCAAGCCAAGATGTGCCATGCTTATAGACTCTTACTCAAAAAGACTGGGTGGTATAATAAAATCAAAAGGTGCTTCAAATAAAAGTACTAGTTTAGGGGTGTGCACACTTGTTCAACTAGGATATTATAAGTGTTTTATTTTTCTTTTTTTTCCCCCCTTTTAAGTTTCAGATTGGTTTTCACTTTATTTGTATACTTTTCAATTGCACATTAAAGGTGAGAGAAGATCTAACATGATTTATCTTAGTGTCATTCTTTTACTTCTCAAAAACCTGCTATTTTAATAGGAGTGTGTAGACTTTTTAGATTGTAGATTGTAGATAGTTTACTCTGCCATACATTTCTCCCAAAAAAAATCATACATAAACTGTTATTTATAGCAGTATCTCAGTAATCTGTAATGCATGAGCTCAAGATGCATGATTGTAAATTTTAATTCTTAAATATATTACGAATTATTTGCTGACAGAAGGTTTCCTACACTGTCATTGCTCTTTGTGAGTTCATTTGTAAACCTTACTCATAGAGAGACACGCCTTGTGGTAGATAAACACTTGCCAGATTCTGTCGGAAGTATGGACGTCAAACAACGAGTTGCATGCGAGGCCAAAAGGCGTGGCAAAAAGATGCAAGTTCATGGTGACAGTTCATCAAAACCACTGCATTAAAAAAAACACAACTGCAATTTGGTCTTTCAAGTTAATGATACCAATTAATAATAGTATGACTGGGGACATTCACTAAAAACAATTCACTAATGATTTTAAGTTTAAATACGGTATTAGCCAGGATACTACACATATTGAGCTGGGTTTTTTTTTTTTTCAAACAGTGTGATATTTTAAGACAGTGATAGCTTGATCCTGCAAATGTTTGGTTACTGTACAGGATGAGCCTGTAGACTGCACAATATTTTAAATGCCATTCTAGATATAGTTAACTCTATATCTAGAACAAAACTTCCAAAGTTCAGCTCAATAGTAAATGGCTCAGAATTGCATCAATGAAATGAATCACAGTAGCGAATAGCAATATCTTCTGGCTGTATCTATTGTTTCTAGGCTGTCCTTGGGCTAAATGTAGGCTATCTTTTGCTATCTGGCAGTCTTGTGAAAGGCACACTAGTGCATTAACAAATCTGTCTGGCAACTGATTTGAATAAACCAGCATGTCTATTTGTATTGATTAAACAGTCAAACAATCGTGTGTGTGTGTGTGTGTGTGTGTGTGTGTGTGTGTGTGTGTGTGTGTGGGCGCGTGCCTCCTCCTCCTCCTTTTATATAATAAATATATAGGTCACTTAAATGCAAGATAAAAACATTACAAACTTCATAAAACACTATTATTACCACAAGGTCTTATAAATAGATATAAGAAATGATTTTAAAAATATTTCTTAAATAAGTTTTTATAATGGATATCCTAAAAATACATACTTTTTTGTATCATCATGCCTCTCTCCCTCTCTTTCTCTTTCTCTTTCTCTCTCTCTCTCTCTCTCTCTCTCTCTCTCTCTCTCTATATATATATATATATATATATATATATATATATATATATATATATATATATATATGCAATCAAAATATCAGGTTTATGTCAAAATGTAAAGACTTTCAGCTGTTTGCAATGAACAAATCAAACAAAAGCAAGTGAAATAGTTTCAAGTTGAATGCTTCAAGTGTTTTCCCCAAATTCAACTGAAAATGAAACATATAATGACTTCTCCAGTTTCAAAATTATTCAACCCCCTGAATATAATCCACACAATAGCACGGATATGCAGAACAGGTGTTGTCTCAAGCACATCTGCAACTAATCAAGGATCTCATTAGTTGCACTAGGTGTGCTTCAGCTGGAACACATGAAATACCTGAACTGGCCAGGGGTATGTTAAGTGTACACTACCTGGATGGGGAAGAAAAAGGAAGCCGTCAATGGCTGCAACCAGATTTCTGAGAAGGCAGGTTGTGAAAAACCCTCGAGGGACTGCAAAAGACCTGTAGCAAGACTTGGTGGTAACAGGCACTGAGGTTTCAGTGAGCACAGTAAGGCGCATACTAAACGCAGAAGGTTTCCATGCCAGAACTCCAAGATGTTCATCACTACTGACTCAAAAGCACAAGAAAAGTCACTCAAAATCATATAAATAAGACACAGAAGTTTTGGGATTCTGTTCTTTGGAGCGATGAAACAAAACTGGAACTTTTCAGCATCATAGATCAGCCGTATGTCTGGTGGAAGAATGAAGAGAGAACACTCTGTCCACAGTCAAGCATGGTGGTGGCTCGGTGATGCTCTGGGGCTGCTTTGCATCCTTTGGCACTGGAAACCTGCAGCGTGTGGAAGGCAAGATGGATTCATTGAAGTATCATGAAATCCTAGGAGAAAAAATGTCATGCCATCTGTGAGGAAGCTGAAGCTTGGGTTTCATTGAACATTCCAACAGGACAATGATCTCAAGCATTCCTCAAATTCCACCAAGGCTTGGTTGAAGAAGAAGTCTTGGGAGAGTCTACAGGGCCATCACATTCACCTGACTTGGACCCCATAGAAAATCTCTGGTGGGATTTGAAGAAGGCGGTTGCAGCACGCAAACCCAAGAATATTACTGAACTGGAGGCCATTGCTCATGAGGAATGGGATAAGATTCCTCAGGAACACTGCCAGAAGTTATGCATCTCGTTTGCAGCAGGTCATAACAGCAAAAGGGTGCTCTACTAAGTACCAAAGATGATTGTCATGAAGGGGTTGAATAATTTTGAGACTGGAGAAATCATTATAAGTTGCATTTTCAGTTGAATTTGGGGAAACCACTTGAAGCCTTCGTTGTGTTGAACTATTTCAATTGCTTTTGTATGATTTGTTCATTGCAAACAGCTGAAAGTCTGGAAACTTTTAAATAAACCTGATTGGGGGTTGAATTTTTATTGCAACTGTATATTCTCATTACAGATTATCTCATTACAGTGGCACATATGCAGGGGTGGGAGATATTAGGCAGCAAGTGAACAGTCAGTTCTTGAAGTTGAGGTCCAAAACAGCAGGTCTTATAAGGTGTACCTAGTATGCAGTGATTAGTACCTACCAAAAGTGGTCCAAGGAAGGACGACTGGTGAACCGGTGACAGGGTCATGAGCACCCAATGCTCATGGGTGCGCGTGGGGATTGGAAGGCTAGTCCGTCTGGTCTGATCCCACAGAAGAGCTACTGTAGCACAAATTGCTGAAAAAGTGAATGCTGGCTCTGATAGAAAGTTGTCAGAACACACAGTGCATCACAGCTGTCAGTCATAGCTGCAGACCGGTCAGAATGCCCATGCTGACCACGGTCCACACTGAAAGCACCTACAATGGGCACGTGAGCATCAGAACTGGACCATGGAGCAATGGAAGAAGGTGGCTTGGTCTGATGAATCACATTTTTTTTTACATCACGCGGACTGCCGGGTGTGTCTTTGTCACTTATCTGGGGAAGAGATGGAACCAGGATGAACTATGGGAAGAAGGCAAGCCGGCAGAGGCAGTGTGACGCACTGGGAAACCTTGTGTCCTGGAATTCATGTGGCTGTTACTTTGACATGTACCACCTACCTAAATATTGTTCCAGACCACGTATACCCCTTCATGGCAATGGTATTCCCTAATGGCAGTGGCCTCTTTCAGTAGGATAATGCACAATGCCACACTGCAGAAATTGTTCAGGATTCCCCCGACCTCAATCCGATCGAGCATCTATGGGATGTGCTGGACAAATAAGTCAGATCCATGGAGACCTCACCTTGCAACTTACATGACAAGAACTGCTGATAGCATCTTATTCCACCTGCTGTTAGCAGAACAGCAGATCTGCCGTTAACATCCTATTCCAAAACATAGTAATTACTATAGAATTGACTCCTCATTTGCTGCAATAACAGCCTTGACTCTTCTGGGAAAGCTTTCCACTAGAGTTTGGAGCGTGGCTGTGGGGATTTGTGATCATTCAGCTACAAGAGCATTAGTGAGGTCAGGCGCTGATGTTGGGTGAGGAGACCTGGGGTACAGTCAGTGTTCCAGTTCATCCCACTCCAACTTTGGCAAACCATGTCTTCATGGAGCTCGCTTTGTGCACAGGGACATTGTCATGCTGGTACAGGTTTGGGCCTTTTAGGTCCAGTGAAGAGAAATTGAAATGCTAAAGCATACACAGACATTCCAGTCAACTGTGCGGCAGTCATTTGGAGAAGGCCTACATATGGGTGTGATGATCAAGTTTCCACACACTTTTGCCCATATAGTGTATCTACAAATTAAAATGAGCTGTAAATGAGAATGCTTTACACGTATTTATGGGATTACCTTTATTTTTGCTCAGATTTATTTTTGCAAATGATTTGTCAGTGTAAGTCTTTTCATAACTTTCCATTTGGAGGCTTGTTCCTTTAAATAGATCTTCTTGAGACTGATTTAGCAAGCTTTGAGGTGTGTGGTAATTTCTGAGGCCTTTCACAACTATTATGCAATCCAACTTGTAACTGACATTCTTTCCTAAATCATTTATCTAATTTTATGTAAACAGTGAGTGAATACATCATAAGGAGACTCTTCTTCTTCCAAAATGATAAATGTCTCATTACTGTAACAGTCAGAAGTAGAGCTGTTCCTTAATGTTTTCTGCCACATGAAGGTCATCAGGACAGAAGACTTTGTGATTTTTTTTTTGGGTCATTTTATTGTCTTATTAACTTCAACACATAAAAAAGAGAGGCTGATGAGGGAACGACTGTTTATAGCTGCTATAATATACGTGATAAATGATAAAAAAAATACTGTACATGTGTTGTTCTTTAATAATGAGAAATTGTTCATTTCTATTTAAATTGTAATTATTTACAAAAAGAGAAGTAAAATGCTTAAGGATGTGCTGTTACTGGAAAATAATCAACCTCAGGTTGGTAACAGTAACTATGCTTTGCACGTCACACCATACTGTGATTAATTATGTTCCTATAACAGGACAATCCATCATGTTGTATTCCTTACTTATATGGGTAAATAAAAGATTAACCATTGTTGTACAAAACAATAGGCAATTTTTAGTTACCACAGTGCAACATATCATCGCATGTCATACTACAAAACATGGATTTTTGAGCACACACACACACACACACACACACACACACACACACACACACACACATGGGTTTCTATGCTATACATTAAAAAAAAAAAAAAAAATTCCAGAGTTGTAAATCTTCCACTCATGTTAAAATCTCATGTATATTTTTACTGCATGCTATAGGGTGTTTTTCACTTGTTCTTCTCTCTATGGAGCTTGTTATTCAGTATCTTTTTCCCAGCTGAGTATCACCTCTAAGCATGAGGGACCAGATTCTGTTGCTACCCAAACGTATGCATGCAACCAAGGCTCAGTGGTTTCAAGATTTGTATGAGAATCTTTTCTCAAGACGTAGAAATGCAATTTTTGTAGGTTCAGGTCTTTGTAAAGATGTTGCTTGGACATTACATTCAGCAACTTTTTCTACTGCAATGTTTAAAAAAAATAGCAGAGGTAAATAAGTGCAAGATTTAAATCACGAGGTGTAGATATTTTGCCAGTGACATCTCTTACTGGTAAAATAGCTCTCCTCTCTGCATTTGGTGCATTTTGTAACGTAGAGAAAATGTTGGGAGTCAACCACAATTTGACTTACAACATTCACTTAAAAGAGTTGACTCAAAGATTTGATTACTTTCGCGAATGACACATCTCTACTTTTTATATTGTCCAGAAGGCTGTTTGATTAACGTTTGCACATAAAAATAAAAAAGACTACATCTAAAACAACACATTTGATCAGGAATTTCCAGAGAGTTCCTCGAGGCAGGGGTTCAAATGTAAAAAAAAAAAAAAAAAAAAAAAAAGGGCTATATCACTTAAGAGCTAATTTTACTACTTTACTACTTTAACTACTTTACTAACTTTAATATAACCACATATACTTATCACCCCAGTAGACATTGTGTGTGTGGCCAAAATAATGAATATGACTATGACACTAATAATATAACCTAATGGTATTTTATTTTTTTACATTTATAGAAATAATTACAACAATATGGCAACTTGTACTGGAGAAATGAATCCAAAGAATCTTTAAAAGAACATTTTAACATTATGAAATAAATAAAAAAAACCCTACAGTATTACCATCCACAAATGTAGTGTACACCCACTGTATGTCACGTACTGTAAAAGTCAGTAGCACTGTTAATTTCACAATTAAATTTACATTTGCCAGCAGCACTTTGATTTCCATAAAACTGCGGCAGTGCTTGCTGAACTGGCTTTTTAGCCTCAAATCTTGTCATTTTTGCCTTCTAAATTTCGTTTTAAAAAGATAAATTGAGATTTTAATGATCTTACATCACAATTTTTTCATATCACAGCTATAGGACAAAATTTGCCACATTATTTAACAAGGGGCAAGCTCCTCTATGTACAGTGGGGGGAATAAGTACTGAACGAGTCAACATTTTTTTAAGTAAATATATTACCAATGAAGATATTCATATGAAATTTTCACCAGACTTCAGTATTAACTCAAGACATTCAAACATTAAAGTTCACTGTAAAAAAATGTTGACGCGTTCAATGTTGACTGATTTCCCGCACTGTATTTCCTCCACTGTGTATAGTATATTGGCTATCTTGAAAAGTGGGTTCATTATAATTCTATGATGCGACTGCAGCTCATGCTGAATGGAGCAGACACTTTCAGTTTATAGCATCTGCTCTCCAACTGAACAAAATGTTTTTTATTTATATAGAAAAGCAAAACGACAGTGGGGGCGTTGCTGCTGCGGCAAGGGTAATTGCTGTATGGCTGAACAGAACACAGTGTAACACCGGTAACACTCTTTGTAAACATATGATGTCTCTTTTGCAACTATCTGTCTCACCTTTTTTCATCGATGTTGATAAGGAAGCTATCCCTTTCGCTGCCTCCTTTTTCAGTTTTTCTTTAATTTTCTGCCATCTCTGTCTGTTTGGCATCGTGCCTTTACTGCCTATGTAACATACATATAATATAACAAGTCCCATCGTGGCCCTGTGTGTGCGGAGTTTGCATGTTCTCCCCGTGCTGCGGGGGTTTCCTCCAGGTACTCCGGTTTCCTCCCCCAGTCCAAAGACATGCATGGTAGTCTGATTGGCATGTCTAAAGTGTCCGTAGTGTATGAATGGGTGTGTGTGTTTGTGTGCCCTGTGATGGATTGGCACCCTGTCCAGGGTGTACTCTGCCTCGTGTCCGATGCTTCCTGGGATTGGCACCAGGTTCCCCATGACCCTGAAAAGGATTAAGTGGTCTAGAGGATGGATGGATGGATGGATGGATAATATAACAAGGTTACTTGCATGTCTGGAACTGTAACGAACTTGAGTAGCTAGTACTTACCAACACTACCGATGATAAGCATATAAAATGCTACTAATATTATGAAAAGATTAGAGAAGAGCTAGTGGTTTCAGCATACCTGTTTGCCTGGTGATGCGACACGCATCGCTGACTGCAAACGTGATTCGGACAAATAAATAGGAAAGCTCTCCTACTTTCTTGTGATTAATTTGCTAGCTAATATAATTGTTTGTTAATTAATGTTAAGATGGGCACTTTTAAGTTATTTAGAGAAAGGGCAGGAACTGGAGCGCCCATAACACCCCCCCCATTCTGCATGCCCCTGTATTTGATAGTCTAAAGCTTTTAAATCTGATTCTAAACCTTTAAATCTATTACTGGAGTCATTTCTCAATAACTTGTTTTTAGTTTTACTCAAGTATGATTATTAGGTACATTATACATCACTGTATAGTAACATAAACCATTGGGGGGGCTTTCCTAAAGAGGGAATAGCAACCCAACCCAACAGATGTATCACAGATGTAAGTGAAACATATGGTGATTCATAATGGGGGAAAAAAGCTTTATTGGAAAAACATGGAAATGCAGTATATAGGCTCCATGCGACTGCTTTTGTCTTTTTCTTGTGGGACACTGAATAAGTAGCATAGAATAAACTTGAGAATAAATGAAGCAGCTACAAAAGATGTTTGTTTATTTTTAATCAAAGTTCAAAGTTATGACAGTGAACCAACCTGTGAACCAAAATGTGCATAGAATCTTAAAAGCATCATTTAGCCTTAAACATTACATAACCATAACAGAAAAATTTAAGCCACTAAAAACTATTTTATATAACCTACAGTATATTCCCAGTAATTTAAAAGAATAACTGCTCATCTCCACATCTAAGTGTTCCGCCTCAGTATAATTGGGCATAATGTTTTAAAAATTTGATTTCACCATTTGCAACTAATGCTGGTCCTTTATGTAGTCCATTTAGTAAATAACCTCTAGTTCTTTGTCTCTGAATTGTAGGAGGGTGTCATTTCCCTAAACATTTCCTTTGACCTCGACCTTTTTGGATTTTAAGCCCTGATTACAGCCTTAAGGCGAAGCATGCATTGTTCAACTCCAGAGGGGATTATTTCTCACATAAAGGTAGAGCAGAGGCATATGGGCCATGACGTTTAATGCATAATAGTTAAGCATAAAAACCACATTCCTCAAGGGTATAGGAGCATGTTAGAGCCTGCAGCTGTCTGCTGCTAAGTCAGATTTTTCCAGAAGATAAGAAACAAGAATGAGTAATGTACAGTGTTAGACCCTAGTTCGCTTGTATCCTATTATGTCAGCCTAATGATTAAATATAAATCCAAAATGTAGATGTAGACGTACACTAACAGTTACAGTGTAGAGTGCACTTTGCACTCAGGATTTTAAGATACCCCTTAAACATTAATGTGTTAAGTGCTGCGTTACAGTTATAGGCATGTGTTTTATTCAGTTCTGCTTTAGCCACCTTGAATATCCATCCAGGGCCCAGGCGCAGACCTGACTCAGTATTTCAGCAGAGTGAACAAGTACTTGAAAAAGTACTGCAGGAGATCTAATAAATGTATTTTAAAAATCTCAAACTGGACTCGTCTCAAAACTGGACTACTGCAAGGCAGTACTCTCAGGTCTCCCAGCCAGCTCCATCAAACCCCTTCAGATGATTCAGAATGCAGCAGCATGCCTCGTCTTCAACCAGCCCAAAAGAACCCAAATCACACCCCTCTTCATCTCCCTCCACTGGCTTCCTGTAGCCACCCGAATCAAATTCAAGGACGTGATACTCACATTCAAGACTTTGTCTGGAACAGCACCACCCTACCTCAACACTCTCCTGAAGGCTTACGTTCCCTCATGCAATCTGCGATCGGTTAACGCCTGGTATAGTACCTACTCAGCGTGGCTCAAGGTCCCTTTCCAGAACCTTCACACCAACTGTCCCTCAGCGGTGGAAAGAACTTCCAACCTCAATCCTGACCGCAGAATCTGTCACTATCATTAAAAAAACAGCTAAAGTCCCACCTCTTCCATGAGCACTTAACTAACCCCTAAAACCCCAACCCCACATTATTAAAAAACAAAACAAAAAAAACTGGCCCTTACACCACTACTCTGCACACTTTACTTCTCTAGAACTCAATTATAAATCTTGCATGTTTAGCATTAATTGTATTGTTCTCCACTTGATATATTGATTTGCTTGCATTTCCTCATTTGTAAGTCACTTTGTATAACAGTGTCTGCTAAATGAATAAATGTAAATGTAAAAAAACAGCTTTCGTTCAGCTACTCCAGTTTTCTCAACTTGAATGAGGACAGCTTCTGTAGCAGATCCTCTGTTGCAGCCAATCACAATCATTTACGCAAAATTGTTTAGCTAAAGACAGCTCATCAAACCAGAGACTAGCTACAATGATAAATATATTAGGTCAGTAAGGATAGTTCTCATTACTATGGTAAAAATGAATTATGACTGAAAAGAAAACCTGAAAAGAGAAACCAAGGCCCAAATTAATATTTCCTACTGAGTAGGATTAAAAAAAATAATAATATGGGCCAGAGAAGACTCAACATGCGGTCAATGCTGGCCTTTGAGCTGGAGCTTGTTAAAGAGCTGGACAATTTGTTGGATGAGTTCACGAACTAGAAAGAAACAAAAAGGAAGAAAGACGTCAGTCATGTACGGTAAGACTGCCTTGTATGACTGGGACTACTCAGAAATTAATAATGGCTGTGTAATGTAGTAATGTATGCATTTTATTTAGCCTGTTTTGGTTTGTGGGGTGGATTGGTCATTGTAGTGGATTGTAGCAGGGTAGGAAGGATAAAGGAAGGGGTGTGTGTGTTATGGTCTGCTAAGGTTCCTAACCAGGGGCTCAGGATTACAGTCCAGAATGTGAGTGTATGATGATTGAACATGATATACAGTATTTGCCAGTTGTGTAGTTCCTTCTCCCATACTTTAACCCATGTTTAACACAATACTACACAAACGTGTTGTTAATTAATAAAATTCTAAGAAAAAGTTATTTCAGGGGTTCTTTGGATAGTTAAGGAAACCCTTGTCAAAAAGAAACACCACTGTAAGGCTCTAAAGCCTTTAAAGGAAATATTTTCTAAATGTCATTTTAAAAATACATATTTGAGCCATGAACAAAGCAACTGTCACTACTTTTTCAAACACACAGCTCTGGAAACAGTTCTTTTCATAAAGTCATTTTATGTAAAACAAAAAACAAACAAACAAACAAACAAAAAACAGATTACAAACTTGTAATTCAATACAGTCATGGGTTTTTTTCATAATACAAGCATAGTTGTATAATGTTTTAGTATTTCTCAAGAAATCTTAAGTTAAATATTTTCATTTGTATAATTACATCAAATGCATAGATTAAATATCTAACAACCTATACAGAGAAGAGAAAACTGGGTGAACACCTCATGAGATAAAAAACACAGAAAGGCTACCAGATTGCTTGGAGTTATATATACAGTGCTGTGAAAAAATATTTCCTGATTTCTTCTGTTTTTGTGTATATCTCATATTAAATAGCTTTAGATCTTCAAATGAAATGCAACATAAAACAAAGGCAACCTGTGTAAATACATAATACATTTTTCTTTCTTTCTTTTTTTATTGAAGCAAAAAGAAATATCCAAAACCTATCACCAATGTGAAAAACTAATTGCCCGCTTAAACTTAAAATCTGCTTGTGCCACTTTTATCAGCATTAACTGCAGCCAAACGCTTCTGAAAACTGGAGATCAGACTTTCACTTACTTCTAGGACTAGGATTTACTCCTATGGTTTGGATCATTGTGTTTTTGCATAATCCAGTTGCACTTAGGTTTCATCTTACGGACTGAAGATCAGACATTCCTTTTGTGGAATTCTGTGTTTGGTTTACACCAGATGTAACGGGACCCCTGTCTTTCAAACAGTTCTACTTTCGACTCATCAATCCACAGAACATTCTCCCAACAGGTTTGAGGATCATCAAGGTGTTTTGGCAAAATTCAGATGAGAGTTAATGTTCTTCTGGGTTAGCAGTGGTTTTCACCTCACCTCTCTTCCATGGACGCCATTTTTGCCCAGTGTCTTTCTGATAGTGGAGTCATGAACAGTGACCTTTATTGATGCAAGAGAGGCCTGTAGATCCTTTGATGTTCTCCTTGGCTCTTTTGTGACTTGCTGGATGAGTAGTTGTTGTGCTCTTGGAGGAATTTTGGAAGGTATGGCACTTCTGGGAAGGTTCACTACTGTGCCGAGTTTTTCCATTTGGAGATAATGGCTCTCACTGTGGTTCTCTGGAGTCCCAGAGCCTTTTAAATAGCTTTGTAACCCTTCCCAGACTGATGATTGTAGCCAATCACCGTGTTCCTGATCTTTTCTGAAATTTCTTTCAACTTTGCCATAGTGTGTTACTGGGTAAGACCTTGTAAACAACTTCATGCTGTTGAAAAAGTTCTACTTAAGTGTTCACTTGATTGAATAGGGTTTTCAGTAATCAGGCCTGGTTGCATCTAGTCCAGCTGAACCCCATTATGAATACAGTTTCATAGATTTGTAGAATGAGTAAATACAGGGACAAATACATTTTCACACAGGCCAAGTTGGTACTGGATAACTTTTAAAAACTGTACTTTGTGTACTTGGTTTGCCTTTGTTTGTCTTGGATTTTTTTTAAATTTCTGAAACAATTTATTATGAGATATACACAAAAACAGAAGAAATGAGGATGGGACAAATATGTTTTCACGTCACTGTATGTATATGTATACAGGGTAACACCAGTTTCTTAAACAAATGCCTCAGATAGGTCAGATTGAAAAAATCTGTGATTTAATATAATAACAAGACGAACTGTGCAGCTACAGTATACAGTATCCTGCATGGTCTATCATTGAATATGTACGCTATTATTTTCACAAGATAACAAAATAGTAACGTAACATTTGATATAATTGTTATTATGGAATTATGCTAAAATAAAATACTAAACTGCTTGTTGAACGTGAACTTGAATGGGTTCACTCATAAAGTCTAAATGTACATTTTACGGTATGATGAGCACACACGCAATGTGGTTTTCTGCAGATTAATTTGTGTCATCTTTCATTTATGCATTAGAGACATACTGTACGTCCTGCATAGATCTGGACTCAAAGTCTTCAGGTGTTCTAATATCATACACTCATTCTTATGCCACATTCATACATCCCATCTGACTTCTAATTTCAAATCTTTAAAAAAAAATTATGAAAAGCATTGCAATTAAGGAACACACAAGGGAAAACATCAGACAGACAATACAAAGAATGTTTTTTTTGTTTGAAATAGAAGTACAAAAAATCTAATCAAGATATACACTACCAATGAGTGTCTCTAGCACAAGTGAACTACATTATCTGCAATATCAGTGCATATATGAATCCTTCAATATACCATGTAGCAGTCTACTGAGAGGATGCTGCCAGGTTACTAATAGTCAACAGGATATCTCCAGAGAGAACAGGAAACTAAAGTGATACCAGACGTTCCAGTGTATCAGCGGCACAGACCTGTAAATGACATCTAAATCTGGTCTGGTGACGCAGTTGTCTTGCTCTAGGTTGATGCTACATTATATTTTTAAACTGTCCGATCAGTTCAGCTCTTTGTGTATTTGCTCCTGACATGTTTTGTAACGGCAAAAATTAAAACGTACATCTATTTTACAATTACAGCAAAAATAGCCAAAAATAGCGAAACCTGAAATGTATGTATTTTTGCATTCTGTATAAGTGCAAAACATATTAGCTAACCAAAAACACAACAGCAAACCAATAGCAAATTCAAACACATCAACAGTGATTCAAAACAGAAAGTGTAGGTCCTTATTGGACATCATATTCCCATTGCTGATTGGACATGGTGTATGACTCTCACAAGGTTAAGCAATGCATCTTTTTCAATTTGTTCTCTAGGTAGCTGAGATTAAACGTGATTTAATGCAAAAATGATTTGTTATTATGATGAGGAATAATCCTTTTCTGAGTAAACCAGCCTTCTTTAGGTGGATTTTCATTGTTTACCCATATTAATGCCATGCAAAGTTGCAGCATATCTAAAATAATATCTTATGAATGTCCTGTCCTTATTTAAAATAAAAAAGTAAAGCAGAAATAACAGCCTTATTAGATTAATTTATTATTATGTTTCCTCTTTCGTCCTCATCTTTCAGCTCTGTTTTATGCTGTTTCTCAGACTGATGCACGCTGTAGCCAATCAGCACTGTGCATGTGATGTTCAATAAGGACCGCCCCTTTTGGTTTTCAGTTAATGTTGACGTGTTTCCAAGTTTGTTGCTGCATTTTTATATTTTACTGTTGTCTTTTTAGACATTGCTGTTTTTTAAAATTTTTTTATTATTATTATTATTTCCTGCTATCGTTAGGTTTGCTGTTGTGTTTCCAAATTTGTTATTACGTTTTCAGATTTTTTTCTTGTGTTTTCTGATTTTCCATTCTGCTTTTGGCTTGTTGATTTGTTTTGCACTTACAGGTCACCGTAACTCTGTAATAAAACAATACAAATCATGAGACAAAAACAGCAGAAAAAGTTGTTTGCAAAGTAATTTCGCCCTGGCCCTCTCAGTCTCCATATCTGAGCTGAAGAAGGCGGTGTAGGACAACCAGTTAGAACAGAAATGTCAGTGAGAGTATGTAGATGGTGAGATACCAGGGGGTCTAGAGTTTTTATTATTTGTAGAATTTGTACTAGGATTTGTATTACTTGTACTAGAAAGGGAGTTTCATTAGTTCTATATGAACACGCACTATTTGAACATTTTTGTTTTGTGATAATGAAGTTCCCTTTACTATTCTTATTTACTTGACCACTTTGCATTAACAAACCACGAAGCTCAGCATTAATAAACTATATAAAAGGTTAACCAAGTAACAAAATAAGTGAAAATATCTATTCATTTGTTTGTTTAAATATCAACAAAATTCATTTGCATTGAATGTTTATTTGATCCATGACTAAAAAATTAGCTCACATAAATGAGGAATAATTCAGTTGGAGCATGTTCCTAAATGTTGATAAGTTACTGAACTCCAGGTGAAAATATTAAAGCTTGTGTTTCGGCATTCCTTTTTATTTTATTCATTCATGATATGAACATGAAAACATCAATTAATACAAGTAATAGTTACTTTGTTAATGTTCCTGATGGTGTATTAGTGCTAAAGTTCATGTTAACTAATGTGATAAATAATATCAGTTAAGGGAACCTTTAGGTAAAGTGTTACTGTGAAACCTAATAAGCTTAACGTCGTGTTGATGTACATCGCATTTCTTTGCCTTCTTCGTTTTTTCCTTTTAGCCCAAATCTGCATTTAGCTTGGCATTAAATTCAATCATAATCATCCTCAGCTTACACAATGCTATACTGTAGTTTATACCAGTGCTTCCTGGTCCTGTTCTACTCCTGCTCTGTATATTCTATCGTTTTTCCTGATCTAACACATCCACGTTGAACCAGGAAGGGCCTGTTAGTTAGCTGATTAGATAGAGCTGGTGGATGGAATAGAGGGACAAACAGAAAGCTGAAATAAAGGAAGAAGCAGAATGTTTTTGAGAGTTATTGTGCTGATCTTTATCTGTGCTTTTGTTATGTTGGTAGCACTTGAATGACTGAAGGAAATGACTTTCTAGTTCATGTAGATTAAAAGAAGTGAATTTGGGGAATGTTTCTAGGTTTCTCGGGCCATAATAAAACCACAGTGTATCACAGAGAAACTATAAGACATATAAAGCTAATTTTGTCCACAGTTTTTTGGCCACACTCAGTCTACTGGAAACGTTAGCTGAATTTCTCAGACGAGACTAACAGGCCTAAATAAATACATTCATGAGTAGATAATACCCTGCCAGTTTGAACACATGGATGGTATTTTTGCTTTTTTTTGGTTGATAGTTTTCCCACTTATTAACTAAATTTCCTACAATTAACAAAAGAAAAAAAAAATTAAACAAGTGTTTAACATCAAATGATTTCTAGAATTTCTTTTTCAGCAAAAATAAAATCACATCACTCATTTCACTTAAACCTATTTCTAACTAAGATTTTCTAATTCTAGAGTATTTCAGATCAACCCATTTCCAAGATGTTACAAACATTTCAAAACACTTTTGACTGGCAGTGTGCATGCGAAATAAAATATACTGTATATCTATCATTAAATTCATCAATAAACCACTAAATCAGAGGTTCCCAAACATTTCGGACAAAAGACCACAAATGGACAATGATATTTTTTCTGCGTACCCGAGCCCTGACTCCTTTACATTTTTTTATTCTGGATTTATACTGTAATTTAGATATAAATTCATATTTAATACATGTTTTGGCATGTTTTTGGGTTTGTTTTCTTGACTTTTCTTGACTGAGTCTGAGTCCTGTGATGTTGTTAAGGAATTAGTAGAGGTAGATGTCCATTTTTATTGCTGAAATATTACATACGCTCTTCACGGGGCTGTGATTTTATAGTTAGAGCAAAACTCATAATATTACTTTGTAAAATAAGAGAATAATAAAAAGGTTTTCTCATACCTGTGTGAAATAAACACATATTTGGTTTACTTATTGATGGAATTATTGAAAGATAAATTGATGGTTTTAATGATAGATATATTTCTGCTCTCCATGCTTTGTACGTATTGAACCTAAAGCTAAATCCAGACAGTGGATTTGTGTGTGTGTGTGTGTGTGAAATTTTCAGAAATATCATGCTGAATCACACTGACACACCGACACACCCAGCTTGCTGTGGCAGGTGACAACAAAAATGCTGCATTCTGCAGACAACAAGCCACAACTGAACCGATCATCTCATCTGGAGCGCGATGATCTGCAGCGTCCCAGCTGTTCGAGAGACGCACAATGTCCCAGGGTGACATTATGATGCCTGCATTTTTTCACTGAGTTTTTGAATGAGCGTAGAGAGCTCCTCTGTGGCCTGGGATTTGTCCTCCAACAGCTCGTAGCGAAGGCTAGAGATGTCCTGCTTGATCTCTTTCAACTCGCCTTAGATGAACAAAAACAAACGCACACATATCAAAACAGATCCATAAGCTCACACAGCCACACACACCCATATAAATACATGTATACAGACAACAGGAGGAGGAAAACCAGTCACGCACCTTTGTAAGGACATGTGTCTGCATGTCTGTGTTTATTTTACCCCTTAAAATCCTTGTATTATAATTCAGTTATTCAAGTTAATGCTTATAGAATTCTGTAACTACAGTGAACTTAACAGAAAGCGTGTGTAGTCATGAGAACAAAGAATGGAAGCCTGGTCCTGTTTCTGAGACGTTAACGTGTTAAATATCCACAAAATAATTCAATCCCAGTTTAACCGAAGCTATTATAGTTATACAAGCCTGCCTGGTCTTGTGCTTTAGTCTATCTTAAGAAGGAATCTGAAACAAGCCTTACCTTCATTGACTTCGTCGTTCTCTTTGTCCATTTGCGCTTTCAGGACGTAACGCTTTATGAGACGCTTCATAATTTGCTGTAAGAAGATGAACCACAGTTGATCATAAGGAGATTACAATATCTGATAATCATTTAAATCTATAATAACTATATGTTTATGAAGAAAAAAGGAGGAGAGGAGAGGTGAAGAGTGGCTCGAAGATACGTATATATTTTTAAGCTAGGAATAAAACACTCGTAGGTGTGCTGTTATGGGAAACTAATCACTAACCAACTGTTACCACCCTGAAGTTGTTTATTTACCAATAACAGCACATTCTCACATCAAGTGTTTTGTTCCACTCAAACCACAGCAATTTTCCAGCGGCTACATTTTTTAAAACTAAAGAAAAACACAGCATCGTTTTTATCTCTTTATAGTTACGTTTACTATTACATTGAATCGAACGCTCCTGAAACAAGTTACTTCTTATCATCTCTTATATTAGAACAGCTATAAACTCTCCCTCCCTCATTCAGACTTTCCCGTGTTTTAAAACTTACAGCTTGACCTCTGACTATTACAAAGTGCTGACACTGGAGGCTTCTTCTATAAATGCTAAATAAACATCTCTTCACAGAAAAATTTACTATATGCACCAAGGATTATGCATTTTAAAATTCCTTTTTTTTTTTTTTGGTGAGCATCCATCATATAAGTCCCTGTGTTAGTTGTTACTACCTGAATACAAGCGCATTAATATAAACCTGTAATTTGCCTGTCAGAGCTGTCAGAGCTGCTGTTATAGAAAATTAATCTTCTACCCAATAAAAATTGGGAATTTAACAGCACTGTGGTATAAATAATATATTATGTAGCACCTTTTGATATATTTAAAAGAAAGCCAAACTACTTCACAGCAGGCTCCTCATTTATTTTTTATTTGTAACTAGAGACCCCTTCTAGTGTAAAACAAAAATTTATGGATCACCTTACAGTCCCAGCACAGAAGTATTTTATGAACTAATCCAGTGATTTAACTATTAGAAAAATTGTTAGCCAATTGTTCCATGATACAGTCGACTAAACCTCTAGTTTTATTGGCACTCATATTAAAGTAAAATAAATAAAGCATGTCATGAGTTATATAGTATACTGAGGTTAAACATATGGGAGGACTGTATAGAATAAACTTTTATAAACACTCAAAAGTTTTCTTAGGTAGTGCAATGTTCCAGTAAAACATTGGTTTTTAAATTATTGGCACCTTTACAATTAATATTGAGTGTATCCTTCCCTGGAGAGAAAAAACAGCGCTGAGACTCTTACTGTAATGTCTGTAGCCTGTGCAAGGTAGAGGGATCCTGGCCAACTCGTCCATGCACAATATTTTAAGCTGTTTTTTTCAGTATGGTTCAAATTCCACAAAGTGAGATGGTCAGTGCAAAATGTTTCTGTGGTGATTTGCATGTTTATTTGGAGTCATTGTCTTGACTAGATTTAACCTCCTGCCAAATTCAGCTACACTTTGAGCTGAAATATCCAAGTAATTTAGCTGAATATATGATGCCACTAATCTTCACAAGAGACCCCGAACTATCAGCCACAAAACAGGCCCAAAGCTCTAATGATCCACCTCTGTACTTTATATTCAATTGGTTTTCCTTGCATGCATTCCCCATTATCTCCAAACATGCTGGTAGTTACTTTCAGTTAAATCTCATCTGACCACATCACATAGTTCCACCTGTAGCTGCATTGTCGCAGGCTTAGTGAAGTTCAGCTTGTTGCTATGGAGATGGCACGTAATGCATATAGTGTAAGGTTACAGAGTATTGTGCAATACTGCGACTAAGTAAGTGTATTGTGTGATAATTCAATTAAGTTTTCAATTCAAGTCAATTTTGGAACTTAAAAAAAATAGAATTCATTTCTGAAACTGATCTTATTTCTTATTTCACTCCTTCACTATCCTCCTCACTATGCAAATTTTCATCTGTTCTCAAAGTAAAATATCCATTAAGTGACTTGTGCAGTTTAACGAGCAAATTTCTGGTTACGGATGCCAACTGGAATAACAGCATTTCTGGAGGCGGCGTGATCTTTAAAAAGTAGAATAATTACAAAATAATTATTATATGAGCACTTTTATTCTGTTTGAGAAAAAGTTTCAATTGGACAAATTATTGTGTCATGTTTCTTTTTAAAAACATATTTTTCTGCCCTTTTCATTTCAAAGGTGCCAAAACATTTTGTTGAGATTGTTTAAATTTGTTTTTATAATACTGAGATGTACATTAAAAACGATTTGATTTTATATAACTGTAATATAACTATAACAACAAAACAAGAACTGTTACAACCATAACATTAGTTGGTATTTAATAATAAATAAATAAAATTAAACGAATAAAACCACCAGGCTGTACATCACAGATCCCATCTTTACAGAAGGGAAGAACAATTACAATAAATTAAATAGGTATAACATAATAAGACATGGTATAGGAAAATGTACAAATATATTATTTTTGTTTTAAGCTAAGGTAAAAAAAAATACTTACATGTATAATTAAATTTCAAATTTAAAAATTGGTTTTGAAGTGTACTTTTTCCCACAAAAAGCCTTGTGAATCAAGGACTAGTAAGGAGATGAGAAAGGAAAAGGAAGAAAGTGAGGAGGATGAAGGGAATATAGATGCCAGTTAAGCGTGCGTCTTGCCTGGTAGCGCGTGGGCTGGTTGAGGATGCTGTTGAAGCTGTGAGACTCACTCATGTGCAAGTTGGACTGCGTGAATAGGTTTAGCTGCAAGCAGTGAAACACACAGTCTGTCAGGAACAGGCCGATTCTGTATCAATGAACCAATGCAGATTAAATGAACATGCACACACAAAGATAGACGCTGCATGTAGGCTGACAAAAACATGTAAACGTGTAATTTGTAAACAGGCGAATGCAATATATTGGGCATTTAAAGAATAAAAATGAGCATGATTTAAGTGTTTTCTTAGAATTTTAATAAAATCTTCGTTTATTAAAATTCTGAAATGCTCAAAATTACACCCAAGTATATTAGGTTTCTAAATAATCATACTGTAAGTAAAAATCAGACTTGAACATGTCGGGCCACTAGGCGTCACTGCTGAAATGTGTTTAAAAAGCAGTTTGAACCCATCTTCCTATCTTATAGAACTCTAGCAACAATCTCCAAACTCCTTACTAAACGCCTCTGATATCAGAACCACATGAGCTTTTAGACACGATACATTATTTATAAATTATTTCAGGGTGCTGTTTGTAATATCTAAAAACGTTTATAATTATATCCTTTCAAAGATATCTTACAAAACCACGGATTCACAATGGATCTGAATAGTTCATTTAGTTCAGGCTTGTGTTTATATAGGTATATTTTATATAGCTATGCTTCATGAGGTCTTCATCTGATTGGTCAAACATAATGCGGCGAATGCACTCACTTGCATAAAATTGGGGTTTGTTGATCTTTTGATGTAGATTTCAGCACGAGTAAACTTTGTGGACACAAATCTTAAAAGGCAACATATGAAGCTTGTGTAATAATAATAATAATAATAATAATAATAATAATAATAAACATAAACTTTTTTTTTAAAATATAGCGCTTTTAAAGCAGCTTCTCAAGGCACCTTAGAAAATAAGAAAATATATATATAAAAAAAACATAGATAAAAACACAACGCATACAAAAACGAAAAACAGACTTCAATACAAAATGGTTAAAACCATTAAGAAAACGCTAACCTAAATTTTTTTTTTTTTTTTAAATGAGATTTAGGTAAAATTTAAAAATGCTCAAATTCTGTGCATCTCTAATATGAGCAGGGAGTGCATTCCAGAGTCTAGGAGCATAAGCTGAGAAAGACCTGTCCCCTACAGATCACAACCATGTCTTTTAGCAGAGAGGGTGGGGTCAGTTAAGGGAAAGGGACGGTTAAGGCTTGTCAATGTTTTGTAATTCAACTTGCAGGCAGAAAAAGTCTGCAAATCAGGGGTCATCACATGCTGGACCACAATCCAGCATTTCAGTGGACCAAACTGAGTACTTGAGAAAAAAAAAAAAGAAAAAAAAAGGAAATTAAAAAAAGAACCTGCCTGTACTTCAACGACCCTAAACGTGTTTTCTCATCTGGTTCATGTTTAGCTCAGCAGCTCGGAAATTGCATCACATAATTTGCATAATTATATTAATTATTTAGCTGGCAGCAGATCATTGGAATTGAGACTAGCTATAGGGCTGGGTATGAAAGGGATCTTTCTTTCTTTCTTTTAAAAGGCAACAAGGAAAATAGAATGTTTAAAGACAAATAGGAAGAGAACTATGGGTGTATTATCCCTGTGTCAAAAGTTGTAACCTAAGCAAAACTTAACAACACCAAAGTCATGTCATGTCATGTGAGTTGTTCCTCCAGACTTTTGTAAGCAAGAACATTTATTTAGCTGGACCATAGAAATGACAAAATTGCAAAATGTTCCGGTAAGTGATGAACCTGATACAAGCCTAGAAGCCCTTCCCAAAATCACACTGAAAGAGAAAATGCATTAATTAACAGTAATTAATTAAAAGAACTGAAATTAGGTATGGAAACCCACTTCATGTTAAAAGTGAGACAAAAGAAACCCATTCCCTGATTCGTTTTGACAGCAACACTTCAAATTTGCCAGCTTTTCAATTACCCCAGCCCACAAGAAGAGATCCAGCAGCTCAGATTGAATTAGACGCTCGTGGGAAATGTGTTGAATTTCACCACCCATGCATCACTGTAATGCACTTATTCTTTGCGTCCTGTGTACAACTCGTTGAAGGTTTATGAAAAGATAGATGATATGTGCCACGATAATGAACAAGGATTGTCACTGTTCGCCTCAGATAACATTTCAGCAACACTCACTCCCAGTGCGGTGTCAGGCCATAATAAAGCCATATGTCTTGCTTGCAAATTGTCCTTGAGGGAAATCCTTGATAAATTTGATATAGGTGAAAAGGTTAATTTAGATTTATTAGAGAGATACACAATCTGATTGACTATTGCATGACCTTGATGGGTAGTAGAAACGCTGATTTTCAACTTGGCCAAAGAGAGCTGAGAGAAAGAAGGCGAGAGAAAGATGGATAGAAGGAGTAGAAGGAAATAGACAGTAAATGTGAACCTCAGCGTTGATCTAGAAAAGAGATGAGAAAAGCACACACACACACACACACACACACACACACACACACACACACACACACACACACACACACATACAGACACATGTACATACTCTAGACTTGGAGTTCTCCGTGCCAAGCTCCACATCTTTGTTGAGCTGTCGCCGTCGGCAACGCAACAGGCTAATGAGTTTGCTGATGCAGTGGACGAAGGACTTGGGGCTGGGCACGATGCTGAAGGGAGGCGGCAGGGTTTTACCGTTATCGAAATACGACAGCCAGAGTTTAGACCTGGCAAACTTCCACTCAACATCTGAGTCATCCTAGAAAACAGAAGCTGTTACATTAGTACACATTAAGCCACAACTTTAAATCTGGTCCGGAGCTCCGAAACTCTTCATACTATATGCCAAATGTACTGAGCTTGCAGCAGTTGGACTGCAAGACTATTACATATACACTAGGAAACAAAAGTTGTAACACACACCTGCTCATAGAAGGGTTTTCTCATTATTTTTAATATTTTAGAATTTTTCAAGGAACTGTTTTGTAAACCTTTGGGATCTTCTTAACCAGCTTCATGAGAAGCTACAAAATTAGCCATGCTCTCTGGGAGGGAGGGATGGCATCACCCTGTCAATCCCAGTGACAACAACCAACTGTGGGCATCTGTGAGACCATGTATGGATAAGAAGGCTGACAGTGCTTTCCGCTGAGTGTGTTATGCTGCCCTGTGACACAGTATGAGCATCAGCTTGAAAAGATGCACGTGTTAGCCTTTACCCGCCGCTCTTGATAGCTGTCTTATGATTCCAGAGAGCTGGATGGTGGGCAGGAATTATCAGGAGACCAAATTGGGGGGAAAATCTGGGAAATTGTGTTATACATTGCTCTGTCTTAATCTGAAAAAACTAACTGGTACATGTTTCCTGTGGGATTGCATGGTCCATTAATCGTGGTCAGAACCATGAAAAATCCAAAACTATTTACAGTGTTTGAGATTCCCTTTCTACCCCACCGTCCTTAGTCTTTCATCACCATTTCATGCTATAAACGGAAATGATTGCGTTGCTCAATTTTGGGACTGCTTTGAGACAATGTCCATTGTTAAAATCGCTATACAAATGAAACTGAATTGAATTGAATCAAATGAATCATCTTACAAAACACTCTACAAGAGTAGATTAAAAATATTTGCTCATTAAACTCTCCTGCCAATCAGCTGACAAACCTATTAAAGCAAGATTTACATAAGGAAAAAATACAACAAGATCTGCAGTTTTAAGAAAATAATCAACGATGGCCTGATGTGATGGTCCAACATAAAGTTACTTTGAGAGTTTTATTCCTATCATACCACAGCAATTTTTAGAATATCGTGGAAAAGTTCTTTTTTTTTTCTGTAATTTAATTCAAAAAGTGGAACTTTCATATATTCTAGATTCATTACACATAAAGTGAAATATTTCAAGCCTTTCTTTTGTTTTAAACTCGATGATTACGGCTTACAGCTCATGGAAATCAAAAATCCAGTATCTCAAAATATCAGACTAATAATACAGAAATGTTGACCTGAGGAAGAGCTCTAATCAGCTCATGAGCTCAAAACACCTGCAAAGGTTTCCTGAGCCTTTAATCTCTCGGTCTGGTTCAGTACACAACCACAAGCATGAGGAGGATGAAAGTAAATTATGCATTTCATTTGGAAATCAAGGTCCGAGAATCTGGAGAAAGAGTGGAAAGGCACAGAATCCAAGTTGCTTGAAGTCCAGTGTGAAGTTTCCACAGTCAGTGATGATTTGAGGAGCCATGTCATCTGCTGGTGTTGGTCCACTGTGTTTTCTCAAGTCGAGAGTCAATGCAGCGTCTACCAGGAGATTTTAGAGCACTTCATGCTTCCGTCTGCTGGCAAGCTTTATGGAGATGCTGATTTCCTTTTCCAGCAGGACTCTGCACCTGCCCACAGTGCCAAAACTTCTAGTAACTGGTTTGCTGACCATGATATTACTGTGCTTGATTGGCCAGCCGACTTGCCTGACCTGAACCCCATAGAGAATCTATGAGAGACACCAGACCCAACAATACAGACGAGCTGAAAACTGCTATCAAAGCAACCTGGGCTTCCAGAACACCTCAGCAGTGCCTCAGGCTGATTGCCTCCATGTCATGCTGCATTGATGCAGTAATTTGTGCAAAAGGATTAAAGCCCTGACCGAGTATCAGTGCATAAATTAACATACTTTTCAGAAGGTCGACATTTCTGTATTATAAATTCTTTATTCTAATATTTTGAGAAACTGGATTTTTTATTTCCATGAGCTATAAGCTGTAATCATCAAGATTTAAGCAAAAAAGTTTGAAATATTTCACTTTATGTGTAACAAACCTAGAATATATGAAAATTCCACTTTTTGAATGAAATTATGAAAAAAAATTACCAAGATATTCTAATTTGTTTTAGATGTACCTGTGTGTGTGTATATATATATATATATATATAAAGCAGCTGGTTACTGAAAAAACAGTGTTACCTAAAGCACTTCAGCTTCACCTAAATCTATTCACTAAATCTTCACCACTTTTAATCCATTTACAGTGTTATTATATTCCATTTATTATAGAACATCTGCCATACACGTCCCTGTGAATTACTACTACAGAAACTATAGCGTATATAAACGAGCACATTAATTTAATCCTGTTTTACAGCTGCACTTCTCTCAGAGCTGCTGATAAAGAAAATTAATCTTCTGACTAATCAGACTGATTGTTGAGACTTCAACAGGGTTGTGCATAAATCATTTTAATTAACAGGCTTTCCTTCAACTTGTTGCTTAAATCTGATTTCTTCTTTTTTTTTTTACTTTGCTTTTTTATTACATACACTAATTTCATAAACAGCACTCGTTACACTCAACCTTTGTTCTTTCTCTTCATCGATGTCTCATATCTCATATCTTTCCATTCAACTGTAAATAATTGTGAATATCGGATTTTTGGGACTCACCTCTATCTCCTGGTAGGAGCTGTTGATCATAGCGATGAGCATGTTCAGCAGAACCACCACCATAGTTACGTTATATATCCCATACAGGACGTAGCCAATGTTCTCTATGAACTTATGGTCGTACTTCAGGACCACGGAGGAGACTTCAGACAAGCCAAATATGGACCAGAACAAAGTTTTAAAACTCTCTTCCACTCTGCAGAGATAAATCAATAAAAATAGAGCAATAGATCATTAGATAGATCAATAAAGAGACACATGTGTTACTTAGTATTTAGCCCTATTCCTTTCTTGTTTGAAGACTAACCTAATGCATTCATGAAATAGCTCTTGGCCCAGTTCATTCAAACAATGTTATGACAATTTATTGACAATTTTATTTATTGACAATTTTACCAGGAACTCAATGTCATTTTGTATGAAAATCAAACAGACAGAGGATTGAGTAACTAGTAACAGGAAATGACTGTGAAGTAAATCTGCTTGGTGTGCTAGAGCTCTGTTGATGAAATTACTAGACCTGAGGAAATTGCACGCGCACACACACACACACACACACACAGACACACACACACACATACACACACAGAGTGCTGCAAGAGAACGTGATTCATTCCTTCCTGCACTCTTTAGTGAGACTGTGTCCATGGAGAAGATGAACTACAGCATGAAATGAGTTCTTTGGTCGGGCAAGCTCATGCTTAGCCCTGACTTTCTCCATCTGAATTTGGTCAGATGCTGGAGTTGCAGCGTGTGAGCAAACTGGGCTGAAATCATCTTATAGGACTACTTAATTGCCTTTGCATGCTTCACAATTTCTGGCTCTCACCCTGTATTTAATGCAGGGATGTCAAACTTATGGTTCAGGGACCAGGACTGGCCCAATAAATTAACTTACACTGAAAAAAAAATGGACTCAACCTTTAGTAAATTGTATATTATTATATTTAGCTTGTCTATTCAATTTAAATAAGGTTTTTTTATTTAAATAATAAGCAATTTTATCGAATTCTGTGTCGCTTACACATGCACATTCTCAATGTAGTTCCTTTTTGCCCTGGAAAAAGGGCAAAATATAACTTTACTCATGATGTGTTTATTTGCGATTTCATCTACATAATTTGTTCAAATAGATGGAACATGATTGGAAATCATTGGAATTACTCAATTGAACTGTACTCTACGCGATATAATTAAGCTAATACAAGTAAAAACCAATGAGTAAATGTTACTAAAATATACATCTACATGTAGACAAAGGAAACCCTTTCACCAACTGATTTAAAAAAAAAAAATCAATAAGCCATTTTTTATTGTTTTACATTTTAATTTATAATACCTGAAAAAGGTCCAGAAAAAAACAAACCATTCAGCTATTCTCTGTTATTCCAATAGGGGGAGAAGTTGAGCAATATACTCAGGACCATAAACTGATCATCAACTCATGATGGAATTCTTCATTAGCAATGTAAAAATTTTATGTATAATCCCAAATCGATTTACCAGTTAAAGTCCACTTCATGAATAATCCCAATTCCAGTCCATTTCAGTTCCAGGAAGTTACAGTACAAAATGAGTTCAATGGAGGTCAATACTTATGTAATACACAGTGTAGTGAAACCATAATTTGACAGAGTTTTTTTCTTGCTAATGAACTGCAGTGTGTTCATGTGTTTTGTAGGTGATATACATTTAATGCCTGCATTCAGAATGCACCTTTCGAATAAATGCTGGTAATTGAACACCCCGGACATAATGCTTCACCAATATGGGAGAAGAATTGATTGATTGTAACTCACGTGGTAAAGGCAGAGTTAACCTTAGCTCCCAGATAGTAAGAGTAGAGGATGAACATGCCGATCATGAATGCGAGGAAGACCATGATGAAGAGCACCATGAACTTGAAGATGTCCTTCACAGTGCGTCCCAGAGAGATCTGCAGCGGGCCGAAGCTTTCGTTGGCTGGGAGGATGTAAGCAATACGAGAGAAGCTCAGGACCACAGCGATGGCGTACAGGCCCTCTGAGATGAGCTGAGGGTCTGACGGAAGCCATTTATCCCTTGCTGGAGGAACACAATCACAACAAATATTGTACATCTTTTAGTATAACTGTATACTCTTATATTGTGAAATCGAAGATAAAAATACTTAATTTATACTGACATTTTTTTCAAATGTCAGCAAATAAATAATTGTAGTAAGCAAGTAAGTCATTACATTTCTTAAACATTGCATCCTCCATAGTTTTTGAATAGAAAAAGAACAAAATGTACTTTTTTACTATTTTACAATTTATCTATAGAAATAGACTTAGAATGACCTAAAATGAAGTGCACATGTATCCCGTCAGGACTACCTGACAAACAGATATCATGAAGAACGCGAAAGGGTTATACAAAATAATTGTAACCACGTCAGACCCATTTTTAAGTAAAGCCGTCTCTCCTACTCACCGTACGTGAAGTACTTGATATCGGGTGGCAGCGTGACCAGAGAGAGGTCAGCGGCGTGGATGTTCTCGTCCACATACTTCTGCGCTTTCATGGCCTGCAGGAAGGCAAAGAAGCGGGCGGTGAACGCTGCGATGAAGATGGACAGCATGCCAAAGTCCAGAACGTTCCACAGCTGCAGGATGTATTCCCTCGGCCCTTCTGTCCAAAGCTCTTTACACTCCGACCACATCATGCCTGCAGGATGGAGTAAAAGCTTCTGAACCACTAAATAACATGAAATAAAATGGTTTTAGTCCATCCATCTCTCTCTTATCTCTCTCTTCTCTGTCTCTGAGGAGACTCAGTAGATAATTGATGTGGTTGGTCTTGAGGTTTATTTAAAAGATTAGATCTTTTATAGAGTTCTAAGTGACTATTTATTCTGATGAATGCTTTCTTGAGGTCATTTTTAAAAAAAAAGAAGACTGCAATTATATCAGAAGTGGGCAGGATGCACGTGTGGGGTTTTATTGAACAAACCAAGTCAAAACCGGGTATACAAAACACAAGAATGCGAAGTAACCTCACTGTTATAAGCAAGAACAATATTTTCTAAACATTGGTTATTTAAGAAGCATGAGTAATTGTGAACATGTATGCTTGGTCAGCAGTATGGTGACTGTGAAAAGGGATAAACTCTCCATAATCTCTGGGAAGATTATTTTTTTTCCCGGTGATCCTCAACCCGGTGTCCCAGCTTGTCATACAGCATAGCTTATTTCTCTCAGCGCACACAACATGCACAGATTACTACAACAGCAAGCAATTGACTTAGTTAAATTAAATAATGGCTATATAAAATAACGAGTTAGCAAATTTCTGCACCTGGTTCCAAAACGCTGGTCTCAAAGAAGACATCAGATTATACAGTGATGTAAAATGCTTTTCCCTTTGTTGAGAAGGCAATTGGCAAACTAATGAATATTAATGAGCATCAGCAGTCTAGTATTGAATATTAATGAGTAGGTACAATGACCAGGAAGACTCTCCAAGGCAAAGACACGCACTTGATATCAATTTCTATATACTTTTCTAACAATACTAATCCAGAGACAACAAGAGGAATTTTTATTTTTCACAAGAGGAGAACAGTAAACTAGATTAAAATGGGCCTCAGACACTGAGAAACAGTACTCCCAAAGGACATTCGCATAATTTGTGTTCGGTCTAATTTACAGATTGACTGTTGAGCCGATGTTTTTCAAGACAGGGCTGAAAATCACTCACTTTCAAGGCCACTGTGACGGATATGTAATAGAAATGAACCCATTCATTCAGGAACCTCTCATGGACAAGCCAACCACAACAGGGCTTGAAATGGAATTAGTCCGGAGTGTGTTCAGTGTGGCTCACTCAACATGATGACTTCTGTAATGGATGATCATTTCCATGCAGTACACAGGCTGCCAGATATAATGAATGCACTACTTTGTCACACAACATTGAACAGTGTAATACACTGGGGGGGGGAGCGGACAGGGTTTATTTCTAAATGTTTTTAAAATACTGACCGCTAAATGCATCAGTTGTCTAGCAGAACAAAGTCAGAACTGTAAGTCAAGGCAACCCAGCTTGTGTTATACTCTTAAATATTAGAGGGAGTACCAATGAAGGTCCTCTGATGAATGGTAAAACATCTAGTTTCTTGACTACTATTAAGACATTTCAAAAGGACTGAAAACTTTTATAAATATAGACAGGTGAGAAATGAAAGGAAAAACCAAATTAAAACAACTTAGTAAGGTTTTGGGCCAGCTTCATGCACCTTGGCAAGTCTCGTACAAGTCTCTGGAACGATATTAAAGAAATGCACAACCTTTTTTTCTAAAAGATATTAAATTAATTGGTGTTTTGATGTTGGTAAGTGAGATCGCTGTTTAACATATCGCTCCAAAATCTCCCATAGGTGTTCAGGATTTGGATCTGCTGAGTGTGATGGCCATACCATATGATTTACGTCATTTACTCATCAAACAATTCAGTGAGCCTTTGTGTCCTGTGTATGGGGGCTGAGGCATGCTGGAGGAGACTACTCTCATCAGGATAGAAATATTTAATCATGAGATAAAGATGACCTATGTCAGTATCTGTGACTTCTGTAGGTATGTCTAGAAATGCTCAGGGACGGTCCCAATTAAATCGTATTAGACATACAGTATAATAATACTAAAATATAACACTAAACAGTATGAGACTGATTGAGTTACCATCCTACCTGCCACCCACACCATGATGAGGATCTCGGTCCATGAGAAGCGGGTGGTCTTCACTCTGAAGATCTGCAGTGGGTAGTCTGTGACCGTGACGTTGGGCAGAGTGCTAATGCCCTCAAACCGGTCAGATGCATTAAAGACCAGCAGGCAGAGGAAGATGATGAAGGACGCAGCATGTGCCACAAACTTCATGAAGGGACTGCGCAAGACTTTACCCAGCTGGAAACATTCAAACAGCAAAGTCAAATATTTGCTCATGGACAGCAGGGTGTTCCACATATACAACATAGACATACACCATTACCTAGAGCATGGGCAGTAAAATTGGCCATGCTCTCTGGATGGGAGGGACGGTGTTACTCTTTCTATCCTGTCAATCATAGTGACACTAGCCAATTGTGGGTGCGTGTGAGCTCATGTAGAGTATGTGGACTTCACTTTGAGTGTGTTACACTGCACTGAGAGGAAGTACATCTTAGCCTTCATCCTCCCCAGTTGATAGCTGTTATATGCTAGATAGGTGGGAAATAGCAGGCACGTAAGAACTGAAATGAGTGGAGAACGTAAGTAACTTAAGTCTGACCAAATTAAATAATTTGTTGCTTTACCATGTCGTAGAATTGAGAAAATGTCAAGTGAAATTTTACTCATTGTGCTGTTGCTTTGTCATGAAAAACATTAGTCGCACACACACACACACACACACACACACACACACACACACACACACACACGCACACACAGAAAATGAATGATCATGTATAACTTTATCAATTACTAGCGAGTACATAGGACTCGGCTTCCATTCTGTGATTCGGATTGTTCTCTTACTACAAAGCAATGTGTCAAAATTACTGATTGTGGTAATCGTACATATGCCACAGAGGTATAATGGACTTGGCTAGTTATTCATTATAGGCATGACTACCTCCTTCATCTCTAACTATCAAACATAGCCAGGAGAATAAAAAATAAAGACAACTAAAGGTTTTCAATGAAGGTCAGTTTAAATTCCACCACTGTATGGATGTGGAATGTATTGGACTCAAATGTTAACCTTTATTACAAAAAAAACAACAACTTGATGAAGTTAGGGGTCATTTGCAAGCGGAAGCCTGTTTCATGAAGCCGGTTTAGGTAAGTTTGAGTTTAGTTTGAGCAAACTCAAGAGCAGTCTCAAGAATTTGTATTGGTTTTTGGTCATCACCATGGTAACTTACGCTACATGGCTAACCTGCTCCGGAGCAGGTTTTATTCTGGGTAAGAAAACTCTGACCCATCTTGGACCAATCAGCTGCGAGCAAAGCGATATAAATCTGATGCATGCAAGTTAATCCTTTAGTGGTTTACGGTTCTTTGCGAGTGATATGTCATGTGTTATCCTAATATATTTTCACAAATTGATGTTTATTTTATTAATATTTAATTAAAAAAATTACATTTATATTAAATGAAATTACATGAAAGATGTTGGGGTTATAAGTTTTCAATCTATATTTATTCTCATTGTGAGCCTATAAATGTAAATACGCTTTTACACAATCAGTAATGCTCCTGAGCTTTGGCAGCCGCAACGGTGTTGCTTTTTGCAGTTAGTGTAGGTTTAAATTCCTCATATTTCCACATAATAATTTCTTGCTCCTCGACCGGAAGTATGCACACCTGCTTTCTTTCCATGTTGAATGCTATTGGCTGTTTGCTGCAAACGTCTGGCGTTTAAGTGCACACGCACGCTGAGTAAACCATGATTCAGGGTTAAAACCTGGGTTGACTGACACAGTTGATAATCAGTCATGAAACCTGTTAACCTTAATTAACCTGGATTGTTTGTTTGGTTTTGACAACTCAAAACTTACTCTGCAACTCTGAGTTTGTTCAACTCGCGTCGTGAAACAAGCCTCAGAGGATTACATTAACTCATGTGGTGATCCATGTGGGTCCCATGGCTGCTTAATGGAGTCTCAAAATCCAAGAAGCCATGGATGGTTGCACATGTTTGCCTCTCATTCTTATAATGTAAAAGTAACATATCATTAAAAAAAAAAAAAAAGTTACTTTAGAACATCTATAAAGTTACTGAGTAATAAGCTTTGGAAATATAAATATATTTTAATCCCTCTGTTAAAATCACAGCAAAGGCTGACATTTGATGCAAAACATGAATACTATCTTGGCTGTTTAATGTAATAGAAGATTTATTAGATCGTAACAATTTGCTCATTTCTCATGTACATTCTGTTCTTAAACTGAATATGTGGCATGACCATCTGACCTTGTCGATAAATAAGAAGTCACCCACCAGTGAGTTCCAGGCTAAATATAAAGGTTAATCCACATTACTCTGAAATGTCATCTTCATATTCATTTTCATCTCCTAGTGACAGATCTGCCAGAGTGACTCGTTTCGTTCCGTCTGCTAATACTCCACAAAAAACAAACAAACAAACCCCCAAACAAACAAACAAAAACACTCACTCATAAAACACATAAAAATAATAATGCCTGCATAAAAGCAAAATGACAAGCACTCACTGCAGTATGTCATTACTAATGTACATTTCTCTGGCTATTCATAATTGAACTGAATGATTGAATTATAAAATTAAGTTCCTGATCATGATAATAACGATAACGTAGATTAAACACCATAGTACAGTCTGCGTATTGTGCTCTGAACATTTAAAAATTAAATAATGGTATAAGGAAAAAAACGAGGATCCAAGCCATTGCGTGGAACATGAATAAAGAGAACATTTTACAGAACAGAACAGAACATTTTAATAATAACAATGATACATATTTGACCATTTTAAGGTTTTATTTTAAGAAATTGTTTCATGGCACATTACCTTGCTGCATGGAGCAAACCAGTACCCCACAGCCAGCAGGGGGAGGCCTAGAGCTACCACCAGCACCACCAGACACTTCACTGCAATGGACTGCTCACGGAGACCTGACAGGTTTTCATACCAGATAGTCAACAGCTGCTGCTGGCAGTTAGGATGGGCTACAAACTGGAGAGGAAAGAAATGTTCAAGTATTTCAGTTTTCATGTATGTATAAGATAAGAAAAAGGTTTTCAAATAAAAGTCACTTCGTTATTGGATGACACATTAAGGAAAATATATCTTAACAGAATACTTTAAGACAATACACAATATATAGGTTTGTTAACAACTGCCAGGGAAATCTCAGTGTTGCTTAAAAAAGGTTGATGATACTTTTATTGAACTACCACAAACCCTGAAAACAAAAAACAAAACAAAAAAACAAAAACAAAACCCTGATCTGTAACTACATTTGAACATTTTTACAATTTAAAGATTCTTTCAAGCAAAGTACTTTAAAGTTTGTCAGTGTTATAAAAAATTCAAAAATGTTATGAAATGATATTGTTATACCTCTACAATATCAGTCTATTACAATATCAATATCATGATATTGTACTGTCACATCACTGAGAAAAACTTCTTCCATTCCATCTTGGCCTTGGTTGTTGGCATCATTATAAAAACTCGGAATGAGTTTCAATAAATGGATAAAACTTTCTAGTCACAAAGATTAATTATAGGCCATAAGAATGGATTTGGCTGCATGTATCACAATACTGAGAATACATAACACCCGAAACACTGTAGATTCACTGGCACTATGTGCTGCAGTAAACAACTTCATCTTTCTGACATTAACTGGCTTCTTATTCCAACAAATGCAATTCAGACCATAATAACACCAACGTTTTGAAAATATCATGCTTTATTTATGTTTATACTGCAGAGCTGATGAATTCTTGATTCTGATTTGAAAGTGTTGGTTTATTTTCAAGTCAATCATAATGCGCTTGTACTAATACCTTATCATTACTACAGTAACAACTTAAACAGGGACTTGTATGACTGACACTCCATATAAACTGATTAGAAAATATGTATAATTGTTGAAACGGTGATGTTTTCTTTATGGTGTATTTATGGAAGGAGTCTCTAGTGTCAGCGCCTTAAAAAAGTCAGTGGTTTTCCAACACATGAGAGTCCTTCAGGATGGAGCACTTTGGAGGTTCACGGTAACATCTTGTTACATCTTATTCACTTCAAGAGAGTTAATAAGATAATATTTGTGGTACAACCAGAATTAAAGTCTTTGATATGTGCAGTTATTAGAAAATAATCCACTTCTGAGTGGTATCAGTGACTTTGCTTTTCATCGGGCTGCATCACACCACCCCATCACTGATTAATTTCCTATAACAGAGTGTCCCCAAATGTTATATTCCTTGCTAAATTGAGCAACCCTACAGTGAATCCGTCAACAGTTCTTCATATAATTTCCATCAAATCAACGCAAATCCTGGTTCTTTACACTTTTTTTGTCTGGTAAAGGCATTTTACTGATTTTGCACACTCTTAACACCAATAATAAGAGTTGGCGATCCAAGCAAAGTGTATAGAGCTAAACAGCTTGTTTGACTGAAGCAGCTGCTGAAAGGATAGATGGCCATTTGCATGTTAAGTGGGAATGTCAGAGAAACAAAGAGCAGTCATAATAATCCCATTAACAGTTCTGACTTAATTCTGGAGTGATGTATTCAGTGGCGGATCTGGGGAACAGCAGAGACAGTAATGATGGTTGAAGAGAGTTCTCTGTGTTTATGCTTGGACCCACAGCTGGGCTATGCCTCAAAATGTGCACTTGGTGTGGAGAGTGAGATTAGACCCTTGCCTGAGAAACAGCATCCAGAGGCCAGGATGGACAGACTGAGGACTGGGTAATGGGTTGAATTTTGTTCAGAGGTGAAAGTGTGAAGCATTTTTAACACATCCTTCACGGATACTGTCATGTAATTACCAACAATGACAGCAAAAAGACTGAGAGGAATATCAACATGCCACTCATCATCTTCATCATCACAGTAAAGACCAGCAAAATCAGAATCTGAATGTGAAAAATGAAAGTGTGATTCATTGGAAAAACCAATTAAAATGATCATGACTCTGCCTAGAAGAGACCGTTCACTAGAAGTCGGTGATTGGGTAAGGAGTTTTTTAGTCAGAGAAGCTGCCAACATTTGCATGTACTTCACATTAACATCATTTAGCAGACACTCTTTTCCAGAATGACTTATAGATGTGCACTGAATTTTCTGTTGAAAATATGTCCTCATGTTAGTACAACTAGAACCCTGTTACATATAATAGGTTACAGTGAGATTTATTGCAGCAAAGAAGACCATATAGGATTTGTTAAATAATAAGATATGTTGATTTAGTGCTTGTTTAAGTACTTAGTGAAGAGGTCTTCAGTTTTTTTTGAAGACAGATAAAGAATTAGCTGTTTGGACAGCCAAGAGAAGTTCATTACACCACCTGGTTGCCAGAACAGAGTTGGTAGTCTTGGTGAATGTCTTCTTTGTGCCTGTCACACTGTCTATCTTGGAGCTCTGAAGCTGACACAGAAGGAATTGCACACAGCACAACCACAGGATGGACAGTCCAGAAATCTGGGCTTTATCGAAGAGTGGCGAGCCATATGAAATGATGTTTGGTGTTTGCCAAAACACATGCTGAATACTCAGCAAATATGCAAGAAGGTTGCTGAGTCTGATGAGAGAAAAATTTTACTTTTTTGGCTGTGGTATAAAGCACTATGTTTGGCAGAATCGCAACACTGATCATAACTGTGAGAACACCATCCCCAAAGTGAACCATGGTGGTGGTAGCATCAAATTGTGTGAAAGCTTTTCATCAGCAGGGACAGAAAAAGTGATCAGGGTAGAGCTCAAGATGGATGGAGCCAAATACAGGGCAATCCTAGAAGGAAACCTGTTTCAGTCTGCAGAGAATTGAGACTGAGGCAGAGCTTGCCATCCAACAGGACAATGTTGAAAAAAAGCTACACTGGGGTGTTTCACAGCCGTGTACCTGAATGTGTTAGAATGGTCTAGTCAAGTTTAAGACTTCAATCTCATTGAGAATCTGTGACAAGACTTGAAAATCGCTCTTCAACAATGACCTCCATCCAATCTACCTGAGCTTGGGCAATTTTTCCAGGAAGAAAGGGAAAATTATTAGGATCCATATGTGGAAAGCTGATAGAGAAATATCCCAGAAGCTTTGTAGCTGTAATTGTAGCCAAACATTGTACTGACTTAGATCATCCATCCATCCATCCATCCATTTTCTATACCACTTATTCTTACTGGGTCGTGGGGAACCTGAAGCGTATCCCAGGGGGCATGGGGCACAAGGGGAGGGACACCCTGGATGGGGTTGACTTAGATCAATAAAAACGTATTATTTACTTGCCATAACAGATTACTAGGGTCTGCACCAAGTCCATTATATCAATTAATAAATTAAACTATTATCTCCTTAAATCAGAAATGACTACAGTTCTCTGAGTACAAGAGAGAATTCTCTCGTCTAGCTCAGGATACAAGACTTAGTACATGCTGAAAAGGTAAATCACGGTTTCTGGGCCAAAGCTAAGATCACTGCTTACGCAGAGGATGGATGCTGGCGGTTTTGTTCTCTGGTGTACACGTGGGTCTGATTTGAGTTAGTAGGTTAATTGCGTGTATCTAATGGGAATTATAGGTGTTAAATTCATATCTGCCCTACTTAACATAGCCCTGCTGCTTGATATATCAATGATAAGTTTCAAAATATGTCTAATTATCCTAAAAAATATGACGTCAAGTGAAGTGAAGGTAGAACAGCTATGACTATTCTGACAAAGGAGTAAAAAAAAAACAATCTTTATATAAATCATCTATACTATATAGAGTATAACCTTAATAAATGAAGCCACATTATGTGTTGGAATGAATAAAAACACTTTAATAGTGCATAGCTGACCTCAATTGACCATGCTTTTAAAATTAGATTAACATTGCCAGTAATCTCCAGTTCACATCAGATTCTTATCACAAAACCATCACGCACACTTGAATGACCAGATAGTTAGACACACTTTGAGATTCACACTACAGTATTACAAGTCTTTTACCGTTAGCTTTGTGAGAAACTAAACTTAAATAACTTTAAAACTGTATAGTTTTATGATCAGAAAGCTATAAGATTGCAGCCAGGCACCTGTCTGAGCAATCGTAACTCACAGCCAGTTTGTAATCACCGTTAGAATCAGTTGACAAGGAATTACATTCATGGCTAAATCTCCCAGCTGTGCTAAATCAGTATTGGACAACTTTTAGCTCTTCCCCTTTAAATCTCACATAATGACATGCAGCTGACCCAGGAGCTGATGTATACATGGGTCAAACATTAAAATTTCAAAACACCAAAAAAAAAGAAAAAAAAAGAAAATGTAATGTTCCAAAAATACCATAGAGACATCTAGTGACATTTTTTGTTTGCTTAATTATTTTAGATTAGCATTGTAATATAAGCTGACAGTTTTTTACTTATTTCTCCATTATTATGAACATAAAATATTCAGGTAAAAAAAAAAATTGTAGTCATATAAACTAATTGGTTTTCCTAGTGGTCATTTATATCCCACTTTATTGACCGCTGAGATCCTCTTTTAGTTCAGTGGTAAAGCCGAAACATCCTATAATTAAAATAATTGATAAAATGTCTAACAAATCTTCCAGACTCGACTAATATATTGCCTTCACAAAGATGAGGAAATTAGCTGATATAAACTCTATTCCTGAATCTTTTGAAAAGCAAATGATATGGTAAACAAAATGTGTTTAAATTCTGTCAGCCAGCTGGTTATTTCTACCACTAAATTATTCACACAACATCGATGAGTATAATATTATAAAAATGTCACCAGCTTACATTCTATTTAAATGACATGATTAGAATGATATCCACATATATGTTACATATTAGGACCGCGCAGCAGTATACATTAATTAAACATGATGGTTTTGATTGAAAACAGTAATACTGGTCTCGGCTAATGTCAAAACAGCTATTCATTATTCATAATGGCCATGTTTTTGGAATATAAAGAAGGTGACTCTGTGGAATTCCTCATAAGAACACCATGTACGTCCATTTTGCATATAAAAATGTACACTGATGATGTGATAAAGATCGCTTGTTTTCTGAGTGTAAATGTGTTTAAAAAAATAACGAAAGAGTTTTTCCATGATTTTTGGAGATGATATAAAGCCAAGAGATTGTAACTTATTTCTGAAAACCAAAATAGGGACCCGCCCTCCAGACATACAGTAATTCCACACACACACACACACGATATGAAATACACAGGACTGAGGAGTACACTGTATTTCATCCTGTTATATCTCAGGATGGAGCGTTCAGAGACAGTAGCAGATGGAGGGAGCAATTAGTGGAATTAGCTGTTACGGGTGGTTATATATTAAGCTGAGCATATGGTGGGGAAAGCACGCAGACTGCACATGTCATGTACATTACAGCAGAAGAGGCCAAGCTGAGCTACTTGCCTTCTTGACTTCATATTTGATAGCCAGTTTGACTCTACTGATGAGAGAGCGATGGTGCTGGCCCGCCGCCAGCTCCGCAGATACGTCTCCATTCAGTATGGCCTCCACCTCCTCTGTGTCTCTGCACAGGTCCAGCACGCCCACCACAAAGTCCTTACACTGCATAGACAATTTCCTGTAGTCATTCTGAGAGAGATAGAAAGAGAGAGAAATGGTGTGAGAGAGAGACATAGATACAGAGGTAAACAGAGAGTGAGAGACAGACACAGAGAGAGATAGAAAGAAATAGACAAAGAGAAAGAAAAAGACAAAGAGTCAGAGTGAAACAAAGACAGACAGACATAGCAATAAACAGCAAGGAGCTTGACAGAGATACAGAGACAGAGATAGACAAAAGAGAGAGACAGAGACACAGAGAGAGAAGGTAGGCTCTCTGTTAACACAACAGAACAAAACAGCAAATACATAATTTTGTTAATAAGAGTTAATTAAAGAAAAAAAACAACAACAAAAACGAAGCTTGTCACGTTACAGAGAAACCGGAAGTCCCAGTGTCCTCAGTGAAACCGGAAGTCCCAGTGTCTCTCCTGAAGACGTTCTGATTCCCTTTTCCAACTTTTCCCAAAAACTTAAAGTTTTAAAGCTTTACGTACGTCTGACTGGTACAAAGTTCTAACACTGGAGACTCCTTCCAAAAATGTTAAATAAACATCTCCTTACAGAACAGTACAACAATTACACAAACCTTTTTAATCTGTTGATCTGGAGCATCCGTCATATACAGTAAATCCCTGTGTGACTCAACAAAGTCTTAAAAGAAGTGCATTCAAATAAACCTTGTATCTGGAAATACTAGTATCTAAACCATGTTCACGTAAACTGGAACTCATATAGACATTTATACACCTTGTTTTCCTGCTTGTTTTCCTGCTGAAAATGTTACTGTTTCAGTTTCAACCCCTTTACTGGTTTTGATTGGCGTATATCCATTTTTCCTCACATTGACTGTGAGCTAGCGTTTGGCAGAATTGAGAGACTGTCAGCCAATAAGACGCGAGTGTTTCCACGCATTTTCCTGTAAACCCTGTCTGATTGGTCTTGCCTCCATTCACTGAAGATATACAGTAAAATTACAACACCGCCATCTTCTTTTACTGGCGTTCAGTTACGTAGTGACAAACAGCTCCGAGTGGAGAATTATTCGGGGCTAAAGAAAAAATTTCGGGGCAAAACATCATTTAATTTAAAAATGCATTTTACTTAATATTGTTTTCTTAATAAATCTGTAATGCAAGTAACATAATTTTATTGACATCAGTAACTGTAATCAAATGACACAAATATAAAATGTAATGCGTTACATTACTGCGTTATCAGAAAAAGTCATTAGATTACAGTAATGCGTTACACCAAACTCTGGTTGTGACGGAATGCTTAATGACTAGTGACTCTCCTCAGTACTAGCACTTAACGTGTCTGCCAAATGAATAAATGGGAACAGAAATTAAAACGATGGTTTGGACTCGCTTTGGCATACTGGACCAGCAGCAGCAGCAGATTCTACTTGACAATGTTTGAATTAGCAGAAGATCCTGAATGTCCCGCTTGGCTGGGTGTGATACTAATACTTTGACTGTTTCTTTCATGAAGCAAACCAACCATGCTGTCAAATTCAATTATGGCTTAGTAGAACATCAAGTCTTCAAGAACAGTTCTTGTCTGAAGGGATTTGATATGAGGGGCACTGTTGTGCACATTTACCTCATCAAAGCCAGGCTTATTCAGTCCAGGACGTCTGTATATAACTGTTATACATTGAAAAAGTGAGATAACAGTATCTGCTGAGAAGAGCTAATTAAACGTCTTATCCAACCCTGTGAATAAAAACCTCAGAACAAAAAACATTTATATATTATCATAAAGAAGTAATAATAAAATTCAAGTTGTATAAAATGCAATATTTTTTTCATAAGGAAAAAAAAAAAGCTCTGAATTGGTGCTATGTTAAATTAAAAAGTATATTTTTTAACGCCTGTGTGAAAAGTATTCAAGCAGAGCATATCGTTAATACTGACAAACAATTTTTAGAGGTTGCTATAATGAAGTTTTCTGTCAGGAGATGTTTAGTTAGCATTTATGGAAGGAGTCTCCAGTCTCAGCACTTTCTAACAGTCAGAGGAAAAGATTTAGGGTTAAGTTTCTATACAATGGAAGGTATAGTTGGTAGCTTTTATTACTTTCATATTTTGTATGGAATTGAACAAAATCCACCTTCACTTATTCAAAATCATACAAAGATTGACTTCACCTACTTTCCTGTGGGGTATTATTTACTTACTATTACTTAAAAGTTCATTACAATATTAGATAAAGATATATAAAATATTAAATTATTTTTATTTTAATGTAGAATGATTATACAGCCTACACAGCACTCATTCCATGTAAACTTTTTCTTCTTCTTCTTCTTTTTAGTGCATTTGGTGGCTAAATAATCAATGACTCTCTCAATATACAGGGCTAAGAGGGAAAGAGAAAGCAAAGATAAATTAAAATCTTATATCATGGACACACTATGTAGATTTACACTACAGTGATTATTTATATTCACTGTAAGACATTTCAAACTTATTACCTTGAGTTCAATATCCAAAACTGTTCGTGACAATTGGAGTTAAAGAGAAGAAATAAGTTCACGTAATGGGGTTATCATGTTTTACAGTGTTCTTAATTGCTGACACTATTTGGATAGTATGCTTTAGGCAGGCTATGATCTATCTATAGACAGACTATCAACTTATTCTCTACAGCAGGCGTGTCCAATCTTATCCAGAAAGGACCAGTGTGGGTGCAGGTGTTCATTCCAACCAATCAGAAGCCACGCCTGAGTCTACTGAAAGCCAGGATCAACTGATTAAATAGGTAGAATCAGGTGTGACTCCTGCTTGGTTGGAATGAAAACCTGTACCCACACAGGCCCTTTGCGGATAAGATTGGACACCCCTGCTGTACAGTTTGGCAAATTAATGTTGATCATTAAATGGTGCCAGGAGAGTCCAAAACTGAATATAACATTTTGTTCAGCTAAAAATGTGTAACAATCCATTTACATAAAATTGCTAGCTTACAATTTTTCATATAAACAACTAACATGACAGTACGGTGACAACACTTTTCTTTGCAATGCCTAACCATTATTGATTAGCTTAAGGCTATAAATAAGACATTTGTTTTAAGTTGGTTGTCATGCTTTATTTCACAATGGTGCTTTATATTACCGCCTTTTACTAGCGCATTGGACCCTGAACCCTGAACAGATGAGACACATACGTTATATTTTTTTAGTCCATTCATTTTTAAAGTTCATTTTTGTTTTAGATTCACTATTGAGACCAGAGAGAGTAAATAAAATGAAAAATCTCTGAAAGATTGTGAAAGCTCTTCTAAGCTAATGTTTGTCACCCAGTAGCTAGGCTTTGGTCCGATGAGCTGGGCTCAGCTAATTCATTTACATGTGTACTAAATTAATTTACATCTGGACTGAAGTTATTACCTGGTTAGTCATTTATGTAATTAAATCAATACATGCTTTTAACCTTTGTCTGCGCCTATTTCCTCCATTGTTTTTAGGTAGCAGACTTTTGTTTTGTCTCCTACAAGACACTGTAAACCAAAGCATATTCATATTTGACATTAAAGCAGGTAGGTGAATGTTAAAGCCATAAAATATCAAAAATCAAACAGCCCCACAAAACTAGAAGTACACATTTGATACAATATGGAAATATGTAAGACTTTATAAACATATAATACAAAGCAAGACATAGCTGTAACTGACCAGACACAGATGAGAACAGTTATAATAATATATAATAATAATAATAATAAAATTCACTGAATTTTTTGTAGCATTTTGTTGACAAATCAGCTCTTGTGATTTAATAATGGCATATAATAACAATTGCTGAATGTCAAAGTTAATCGCTTTCTATAAAAGCATCCGCTAAATTAGCA